>NC_142936.1:13190403-13195403 GCF_046866305.1 Octopus bimaculoides | reverse complement strand
ATTCTATATGTTTGTACTTTTGTGAATATCTATCTATCTATCTATTTATCTATCTATCTATCTATCTATCTATCTATCTATCTATCTATCTATCTACATATATATATATATATATATATATATATATATATATATATATATATATATATATATATATATATATATATATATATATATATATATATGCATACCTATGTGCGTGTGTGGAGAGAAAGATAGAGAGAGAGAGTGAGAGAGAGAGAAAAAGACAGAGATATAAAGATAAATAGATAGATAGATAGATAGATAGATAGATAAACAAATAGATATAAGCATACGTATACGCATCTTTCCATATATGTATTCATAATATACGTACATTTGCATGTTCGTATGTGTGCAAAGTTTGATTAAACAAGTTTCCGATAGACTATTTCTCTTGAATGTTATCGGCATGCAAATTTTTAGCCTGAATCTGTAATCAAATATATTCAGAAGGATCTCTAAAGAGAATCGCAAATCTTCGTAAATCTATTTTCCAGAGTGTACGGCTTATTTATTTGCTTTGATCTGTGGTGCTTTATTATTTCTGTTTGTTATCCTGTATTATTTCCTTTCAAATTCAATCTTGTTTCTCTTTGGCTTGGCTAGGCTTGGCATGGTTTGGCTCGGGGAATTTACAATAACGGGGAAGTTATCAAAAAAAAAATATAGCAAACTTTATTCTATCAGAGTAAAATGTTTTGAAAAACAAACTAATCTTTGTGAACAAATAACAAGATATATCGGTTTATCAACGATTTGCATATCTTTGAATGTTTTAATGATTCTTCGAGATATGAATATACACCGTTTGTTTATCAGTGCATTTACACATATACAAGAATATATGTCAGTACAGAAATGTAAATTCTAACGCGCATAATCGCGTAAAATATAAATACACACATCCATACGTACACACACACACACACACACACACACACACACACACACACACACATATATATATATATATATATATATATAGCGTTCTATTCCGTTATAGAGAAGAAAATGCATTCCATCTAGTTAGAGATAACTACTACTTAATATACACAAAATTTAAAAGAAGAGCAACTAATACAGTAATGTTGAAGAGTTATGTTACATTCCATGCGTCTCCAAGCCGTCTTTCGGACTCAGTGCACACCGTGAGATCTATTTGGAAACGAAGACACTAGTCTATGAAAATATATAAGAAAAAACTGAGTGTATGTGCACACATGTGTATATGTATGTGTGTATGTATGTGTATGTGTGTCTGTGTGTGACTATGTTTGTGTGAATGTGTATTTGTATATGTTAATGTGTGTAAGCATGTAACATTGCAATAACATTTCACAGAGTACAGAAACATGTCTTGTCAGATTTTACAAGTTAAGGAATGAAATGAAACGGAATTGATTCGAATAAAACTACTGCTTCATTTTGATTACTTTTCATCTTTGGCGCACTTTTTTAGATGGTAACTGACAGATAGAAACTATATTGTTAGATTATTTTATTTTGATAACAAAGTTGGGGGCGACGCCTAGGGCACGTGATGTCATACATGTCTGTGAGACTGGAAACGACGGAGGATGGGAGAAACATACCATCATTCGTTGCGCTTATACTCAAAGTGAGATATATTCCAGTTATACAGGGTAATGCATGATGCCCCGCATATAACACTTTCCTCAGACATACTCTCACGCAGTTCCTGTCTGCAGATTATCACTTATTTGTGTTGGAGTAGATGCCCGTCCAAATTGGTGTGTGCGTAGATAAGAACGACGTGGTTGGTAAATAAAATCCTCAACCAAACAGAATGACTATAAGGCCGTTCACATTAGCTAGATATAACTTGTGAGGTGTTATTATTGATGGATGGAGTATTTTTGTTAAAACAGTGGTTTCTTTGGTTAAATTATGATCTATGATTCATGCATGTCACTTCTGAATCGCAATACTACTTTGCTTTACTAATTGAACAAGTTTACGCTTTTACCAAGCTATATGTATAACAAAGCAATTAGCATAAGTTTAATACATAGTACGAGGTACGTTCTACATTCCAATACCTTACACTCACAAAACATGTCGGTTCAATTCTTATTCCGTACTGCTGTAAAGTCCTCGAATTGTTTAGTTTTATAGTGTTTAATCGTATCGTGTTTAATTTCATAATATTTAGTCTTATAGTGAAATTTAAAAGGAGAAGATATGATTCCGTGTGCAGCTTTACATTTAAAACATGTTATACTGACATTCTAGTAATACGCCATCATGAATTCTAATGATAGTCTTGAAAGAAAAATTGTTCCTGATATTGGCACAAAGCCAAATACTTCGGATGGCACTCAGTTGATACCATCGAAACCCTGACTGGTACATCATTTTATCGACCCCACACAATGAAACCCGAAGTCGAGATAAGATTGCCTTTTGTATTGTATTTTCTTATGAGAGAAATGGTTTGTTTCCTGTAGTTTCACTGACAACAAGAGTAATGAATTTGTCATAGTTAATATTAAACATCAAATACAGCTTCATATTTGATGTAAAGAAAAGACAAGCAGTTATTACAACGGAGCTTGAGCCAAAATATTCATAATATATTTCGTGAGAGAGACTCATAATATAGCTGGAGGAGCGACACCAGCTGGAGCACACAAGAACCGTGTCTTTCAAAACAGCAAATAAAAGGGAATCGTTGTATAAACTACTGAAGGGACAGTGGGTCTGAATGATACATTGCAAATAACATTCATGTTGTTTTAGAGGTTATCTAGTATATTCGTATGCGTAGCTATATCATTTAATACCTGACAGAAACACATTAAATCCAGCAATGTAATAAAGTATCGGGTCATCCCATAAATTATGCGGTTTTTTTTTTAATATATTCATTTTTCAAAATTAAGTTAAACAAACTTCTTTTTTAATCTATAATATACTCTCCTTCATTTTCTACAATGCTCTTCCAAAATTCGCTTGTCCGTGACGAAAAACGCTCCTCCAGTACTGTTCTGACCTAGTCTAAAGAGTTCATATTTTTTCCGTCCAAATGATTTGAAGACTGCGCGATATATGATAATCAGACAATGGCAGCAAAACGGGAGTATCCCCGTCTTTGTAAAGCGAAGAGCGGTGGCACTGCTAAAGAAAGATCCAAACAAGGGGAACGTCATAGATAACTTCAGGCCCGTCACTCTGCTCAACGCAGATTTGAAAATTTTGGCCAAGGTGTTAGCCGAGTGGTTGGCGCTTGTCATCGAGAAACTAGTCGACAAGGACAAGGCGCAAACGCGCGCCGTACCGGGTAGGAGTATCCATGACAACCTCTATCTGATGTGCTACATCATAAACAGAGTAGTTAAGAATCCTGGCATGGGTGAGGCGCTGATCAATATGGATCAAACAAAAGCTTTCGATAGGGTAGACCATCACTCCTTGGGGCTGTCCTTAAAGCGAATGGTTTCAGTCCCATCCTCAGCGGTTGGATCGCTGCCTTATACAGCAGTATCCGCTCGGTAGTTCGCGTAAATGGTCATCTATCCAGACCATTTAACATCATGCGTTCGGTTCGTCAAGGGTTCCCCCTCTCATCGCTTCTGTATATATTGTCGCTTGAGTCTCTACTGCGGAAGCTGGTGACGCTGAGGGGCATCCCACGAGATAGCACCGTCCAAGTTTAGACTTACCACATTTTCGGTTTTCTTGAGAATATGCAGCGCGGTAACTGTTTCAGGAACGACGGACTTACCGGAAATAGGTCCAGTTGGATATGGACCTGGCAAACTAGAATCCACTACCCAGACATGCATTCTTCCAATCCCCACTGCTCGTATGTTGACTACTAGAACTGTCTACCGCTACCGGGATGTAACATTCAGACTCCTACGGATTACCCGCTGGGCAGTCAAAGTTAGCATATAAACACACGGCGTAGAAGCTGGGTGTTGACACTCAATAGTAAGAAATATTACGTAGCCACCATAGTTAACCCGTGCAACAATGCATTTCTATGCTTAAGCACTCCTTCTCCACACTGAGACGTAGGCTCTAAACCTTGTCCGTTAAGTATTCACAGAACTTAAACAAGTGTGATTAGATATTGATTAAAATGGTCGGTGTTAAGATATGCCGTACCACTGGAATAGAACTCCATACGCGTTGTGTAACAGAGAAGATTTGGAAATTGTATTCGCTAAGAACATTTACCTTCTTAATGAGTGTAATATATTTGGAATTGCCAGCACAAACCGAAGAAGTAGAATTACACGAAATTTCCGAACCAGATCTATCTGAAATCTGTAGTGTACACAAGCACATTGGTAACCTTATAATTAAAACGGGAATAGTAAACGCGCTATTTTAATGGTTTACGCACACTCAGTACCATTGGCTGTGCTCTTTACTCTGTTTTTCTTCATATTCCTCTCGGTAAAAAGTTTATGAGGTGTCGAACGAAAATGCTTGTAAAGAATCATCTCACGTGGGAGAACTGTTTCGTCGATGCAGTTCTAGTATAATATATGTGTGTGTGTATGTGTATGGTTATGTGTATGCATATGTCTATGTATGTATATATATGCCTGCATTTATGTGTGTCGATGTTTTTTTCATTATAGTAGGGTCTATAAAACATAAACAACAGAGATGTGTTCATAAATAAATGAAGTTCCTGTTTTAATTTCAAGTGTATTCATAATTTAAAATATTGAAAATCATATTTGATACAATGGAGCTATGGTTTCAAAATAAAGAAGATGAAATGCTGCATATGTTGTCAAACATACTAAGTTCGTAATTATTGGTCGTTTTTGCATATATTTTCCATTTTTGCGTTTCATGTGTACATGTGTATGTATATGTTTGCCATCACAAAAGAAGAACATCACAGACAAACATATATTTTATATATATATACACACATACATATACATATATATGTGTCTCTGCGTGTGTATCCATGTATGTATGTATGTATGAAC
>NC_142936.1:13182903-13187903 GCF_046866305.1 Octopus bimaculoides | reverse complement strand
CGTTTCAGGCTTCCTGTATAAGTATGTATGTATGTATGTATGTATGTATGTATGTATGTATGTATGTACGTACGTATCCACGTATGCATGTATGTATATTTATACACATGACACGCACTTGAACTCTCCTAATTAGGCTCCAGCAATTCTAATTCTAATTCCCTAGATATTTGAATTCTCAACTCATACCGCCTCTGTCCACTAGAAATTCAAAGACTCCTACATCAACTTATCCTCCTACCGCCTTACGCACACTAACCTATCCATTCAGTACACACAGTTTCTCCGTCCTCCTCGGCTTTTTTTCTGACGATCATGACTTTTAGATCAGACAATTCAAATTCCTGGCTTTCGACTTCACCCAACGGGGTAACTTCGAACTTTTACCCAAACAGTACTTACCATGTTGACCGTGCATCCGCCTTCTATCCTCAGAACCATCCTTCTACTGTGTTTCATTTATCCTACTACCCTCAACCCTACCTATCTAATGGACCATTTTACACATTTTTCACCAACTCTTATCCTCCTCCCCCATTCAAATACACCTACTACCTATCCGACCAACTGGCCCTTTGCTTTTCCCCCACTTCTAACACACACCGTGTCTCATTGACGTAATCGCGCCCATGCTTCCGCAAATGCGCCTTCATTTCCAACACTACCATCCACATGGGTACTCTCACATCACCAACTTATTTATATGAACCATTATTAATTTGATTTATGGGATTCATTGTTCTCTTAGCCACTCTTCATACATCGGACAAACCGGCCGACTACGGCTAAATGTTTTTGCCGAAGAATTTAAAGACATTGCACTCGCCAATGAGCCCTTGTTTCGCACCATTCCCACTCGAGTGTCATTCCCACTCGAGTGCAATATTTATCTATCTTTCTGTGTTCGTACTACCCTTGTACAATGACCGCCCGTATTTCTGCTTCGTTCTGCAGCAAGGAAGTATTGCTCATGATCTAATTTCCTCACCCCTCTTCATGTTAACCCTTCCTCCACACCTACTTACACATCCCCACACCTCTTACCTTCTCCCTCAACTTCTACCATCCACCCACAAACTTCTATCCTCACGCAACGCTGCATCGTTTAACTTGTTTCCTAACTACATACAGCATTTACGTTCAAGCATGACATGTATGCACCCATGCACACACACGCACACACACACAAGCATATATGTATATACCTATGGCTTCTTTCGGTTTCCCTCTACCAAATCCACTCACAAGTCTTTGGTCGGCCCGAGGCTATAGAAGAAGACACTTGTCCAGGGTGTCAGGCAGCGGGACTGAACCAGGAACCATGTGGTTGGCAAGCAAGTTACTTACCACACAGCCACTCCTGATATATATGTATATATATATATATATATATATATATATATATATATATATATATATATATATATATATATATATACACGCACGCACACACACACACACACACACACACACACACACACACACACACACACATATATATATATATATATATATATATATATATATATATATATATATAGCAAATGAAAGACAGAAGAAGGAATATACGAACATTTATAATTAATCACAATTGTTTGGACACATCTAGCATCGATTCCTCTTGGGTGGGACTCTTAACGACTGCTTGAGGAGCTTCCGGCAGTGCAGATGTAGCTCGTCGGATGATAAATAAATACAGCTCGTTATAAACGAATATTCCGCAATGTAAGTTTCCCCTTTGTAGAGAGAAAAGTAGCCAGACGGAGGAAATATCTTCAGTTATATAGAAGATCAAAAATTATATCACAGATGGCAAAAAGCGAAACGAACACACAATACAGAGGGAGAAGTATTTAGAATAACCATAAACGGATATGGATGTATAAATGCACAACGGAAACAATACGAAAAATGAAATACATTGAAAATAGAACAATATAAATAAGTATATAGGAATATAGAATTGCAAAACTGATACCGAGGCCAGGATATTCGATTAATATGCGGCACAGGAAGTGACAATGCTTAAACACGTGATGACCTATACAGAATTTTTGCAAAGATAATAGGTGTGAGGTGAAAAGATAAAGTGCATGTATAAAAGAAATAATTGTTGGTCAGTTGATGAATGTTTAATTATCTTCCAGTAATTTAGCAGTTACTTATCAATGTGTTGCATTTATTGAATAGTTCTTTGAGGTTATTGCTAGCGTTATGAAAAGCGCATATTTTACACGTTTATGTATAATAGGAATTAGTGAAATGAATTCCTTTCGATATCCATATATTTGACATGACTGTATATAGTTAATATATTCCGTTTTAATCTACATTTGAAGAAATTGTTGAGAAATAACAGTCACAAGATTTGTCTTCCACCATGTTACCATTATGTCTACTCCTTCTCAGAAGTTTCTGTGTTGTGTAGGTTACATCTTCACGAATATATTAACGTTTAAATATTACATCATTCCTTAAGGGACCATAAATTTTGTTGCTGAATGTACCTTAAGCCAAAGTCAATTTATATTCTGCTTGTGTTACGAGTTTTATGAAGTTGCTCTAGGAATGTTTTAGCAATATTATATACAGCGCTTAAAGGGGAAATGTTGTGAATTTTATTGATAGAGTGATACTTCTGCTCAAAATTAAGTGACAGATGGTTAGGTATACATAATCTTAACATTTTCAATGTGGTTTGATATTTTTGCATTTATAATAAGTTGCCTCGTCGATTAAAACCAAAAACAATTAATGAGGTTTTGTAATGACCTTTACTAATATTATTTATAACATGGAAAGACGCGTGGCTTAGTGGTTAGGGCATTCGGCTCCCGATCGTAAGGTGGTGAGTTCGATTCCAGGGCGACGTGGTGTGTCCTTGAGCAAGACACTTTATTTCACGTTGCTCCAGTCCGCTCAGCTGGCAAAAATGAGTAGTACCTAATTTTGAAAGGGCCAGCCTTGTCACGCTCTGTGTCACGCTGAGTCACCCTGACAACTACGTTAGGGGTACACGTGTCTGTGGATTGCTCAGTCACTTGCACGTTAATTTCATGAGCAGGCTGTTCCGTTGATCTTATCAGCTGGGATCCTCATCGTCGTAACCGACGGAGTGCTCCTTTATAACATTTCGAAACAATGGGAAAATATCTATCTATCTGTCTGTCTGTTTGTCTGTCTATCTATCTATCTATCTATCTATCTATCATTCTACGCACGCCCGTGTTTTTTTTATTTTTCTTATTGTCCTGTATTGAAGCAATCGACGCCCATCAATTCGTGACTCTTCCGGTATACCCAACACTACCGAAAAACCGTGGTCTGTGTGTACGCATGCTCGCACGTGCGTTTCGTGTGAGTATGTATATGTTGTGTTGTGTTTTTGTATGTGTATGAATACCTTAATATATGTAAGTTTCTATGTAAACTCATTTCAATCGTTATATATTTTTTCAGTTTCTTCTAATTTTCCTTCTCCTTTTGACTTCTCTCCGTGTTGCTTATACAAAACCAGTTCATTTTTTCGGTCTTTTATCATTTATTTCCCTTTCGATTATAGCATTTTTAATGATTCGGTTTGGTACATAATAATCTAAAATATGATAAAAAATATTACAAATATTTCTAATTAAAATTTTCCTTGCAGTAAAAAAATTTCCACAATATTTTCAATGAATATATTTACCAGAAAGAAAATAGCGTTTTCTCTCTATATATCATGTCTTTCTATTTCACAGTAAATATTTTAAGACACGTAACTTCTGCAACACAGCACAGCATTTTTTCCGTAGATTTCACAATAAAACATTTTAAGTATTAGAGAATTATATCTGTGTAAGATACAATGGCTAATAATACTACAAATTAATCTTAACGAGGGTATGCTACATATCCCCCGACATTTGCAAGTATATTCATTTGCACATATCCGTATATATATATGTATATATATATATATATATATATATATATATATATATATATATATATATATATATATATATATATATATATATATATATATATATATATATATATATACATATATACATATATATATATATATATATATATATATATATATATATACATATATACATATATATATATATATATATATATATATATATATATATATATATATATATATATATATATATATATATATATATATATATATATGCACGCGCACACAACGACTCACCACACACACACATATATATAGACGGATATTTGCATATGTATGGGTATATACATATATTTGTAACTGATGAATGTAGAATATAAGTAAACGCATATGCTTATATACAACAGTCAAATATGTGTGCCTGTGTATGTGTGTTTGTGCTTGTGTTTATGTGTATATATATATATATATATATAAATAAATAAATATATATATATATATATATATATATATATTAGCATCCACATGCTTATGTATATATATAATCATCCACATATGTCGTAATTATTTTTATTTCTTCATGCAGATATTTATCTAAGAATTAATTCGGTTTATTTTCGTTGAGTCAGAGTGGCGATGTTTTATCAATAAAATACCAGTTCAATTTCAATAAAATTGTTTTGCTCTTTATTATGTGTTAAAACGGAATTAAATTTTTCTTTCCATTAAACTTAACATTAATACGCACAGCTCTCTTATCACCAGCATCCAAACATTATAATCCAGTACATATTTCTCCTGCTCCACGTTATCCTTTTCCTTCCCACCCTGATCTTCATCCTTCATCTCCTCGTCTTCCTTTCTGCGTTCTCATCAACAATGTCGTTCTAAGTACTATCCCCGTCCAACTAACCATCATTTCATTCATCTTTTTTTCATTATCATATACATACAATTTATTCGCTATTATAACCATCAGGAAAATGAAGATGTACAAAGTGATGATGGTAATGATGATGATTATGATCATATCATGATGATCATGATGATCATGATGATGACGACTATGATGATGGTCTATCTCTTCTTC
>NC_142936.1:13167903-13175403 GCF_046866305.1 Octopus bimaculoides | reverse complement strand
TATCTGTCTGTCTCTCTCTGTCTGTCTCTCTCTGTCTCTGTCTTTCTCTCTCTCTCCCACACACACTAACACATGTATGTATGAATAAATAATTTCACGACCAGCCTACTCCGTTGATCGAGTCAACTCAAACACTCGTCGTCGTAACCGACGAAGTACCTGGCTATACTGAAATGTATATTTTCTATGTGTGTGTGTATATGTGTGCGTGTGTGTGTGCATATGTGTATATGTACGTGAAAATGAAAGACATTGCCGCCGCATACCTCTGATTTGAAAGCAGAATAAAGAACTAAATATATCGTAGTCACATTCACAAATTGTCTTTCCAAATGCTTCTCTAAAATCGTAACAAAAATGAATGAATGAAAGAAGTAAGGAATATAAATGAACAAATGAATATAGTCAGTACATACGTAACATAACTTTAAAGTCGGTTCTTCGAATGATGGCAACACACGTGAAGCAGTTTTCAATTGGGAGTCAAATAGTGACTCGGAATCGGTCAACCGAGAAATCACGATGGCTCCACGTCATTCACAATAACAACAACCGCAAACAAAAAAAAAACAGCATTAAATACAAACCTATTGCAAAAAATATAAAACAGTAACAAAGTATCAAAACCAGAATTGATAACAAAATTATAGTAAACCAAAAGAAAATATGGTTTATAAAAAATGCGTGAATGTGTTTATTTCATCGTTTTTACCTACCAATTTAAAAGGAGTTGCTGTTGAAGCAATGAATATCGTGCGTGTATTTGTGTGTATATACGTGTGTGTGTGTGTGTGTGTATGTGTGTGTGTAGTTTTATGTAGTGTGAAAACTACATGACATGGTACACTGCCATTTTGACATAATTTAATTATCTTTTCAGATATCTGTAAACCTTTGTATCTTTGACTTCCTCTTTATTTTTATAGTGTGATTTCTCTGTACAAAATCATACAAAGAGTGACACATAATATACCCACTAGTGTCTATCACTTATACATATATTCGAACATATAAATGTAGGTATATTTGAAAATACACACACGCGCGCATACACACACACAGATATATATGTATTTAAATGTAAGCGTATATATATAAATATATATGTTTGTGCATACATACATATATACATTTATATATATATATATGTATATATAAACACACACACACACGCATATGTCTAGATATATAGATATGCAGATATGTATATATGTGTGTGTATGTTTGTGTATATCTATAACGTTATTTCATATGCGAATATCTTTGACTAACGCTCGACCTACGCTAGTATAATATTACTCTAACAGTGATATATATTTTAATAATGAAAAAAAATAATAATAATAATAAAACATAGGTATAATTTAAAGATGATATGGCAGAGTAATTTAATCTACCTGGATATCTGTCTGCCAGAGTTTAGCAAATAACAAGATTTATGTACAAAAAATAAATAAATACATAAATAAAAGAATGGAAAATACACAATAATCTTGTACTAAAAATAACAGTGTTACTTTCCTATACCATGAAAGCTGATTCTGCTAAAATCATTATATTAGCTATTATAGAGATTAAAATGAGACTAAATAATAACCGTAAAATTTAGTTTCTGATAATATTTCTGTAAGAGTTTGAAAATCTATCTCTGTTAAAGGCGGAATATGTGAAAACCTGCAATCTTTACCTTGATAACATACTGGATATGCTATAATGGATAATAAAATCTAGATAATTAATTTGATAAATTTGCCTGCTTAACCATGTTGACATGATAAGAATAGCAAAATATACACCGAGAGAAAATGCAGAACACAGTACATAGTGTTATTGATAAATATAAATATATAATGTGAAAGCGAAAGGTAATTCCCCCCGAAAAGTTCTATAAAATACCGGAGCTTTTGGCATATATTCAATTACTGAATGTAATATAGAATATTAGAGTTTCAAGAATCGTTTTGTATTGTCGTTTTTTGTTGTTGTTATTGCTATTGCTGTCCTTTAGGTCCATGTCAGTCATGATGGAGCAAGCTTACACTATGAGAGATAGCCGTATGTGCACACACACACACACACACACACACACACACATACACACACACGCGCACACACAAGCTCATATGCATACATATATATTCATGTGTGTTTATTTGGGAAGTATGTTGTGTGGCATTATTCTGTAGTAATGCCCTTATATAATTATAAACGAATAATTATATTCTTGGGAATAGAAATTTCCCTTATGAAATTTTTTACACACTAGCTTCTTGATAAAATTCTTGTAAAAGATGTTTATCCTATTTTGAATTTATATATATATATATATATATATATATATATATATATATATATATATGTAATGTGTGTGTATGTGTGTATGTATGTAACTCCTTGCTATACTTCTTGAAATGAATCAGTAATAGTTATTGGAGAATTTCTACGACTTCAATAACTCCAATTTCTGATCTCCTAATTCTCCCACCATAGTAATCCCGTGGATTACTTTAAGTAGACCGTCGTTGACAGAGAGAGAAACCGCGCTGGTTGCAACACCAAAACAGTGCTGGTCGCAAATATGAAGTATATTTTCAAAGATCTTCCCAAGGACACAATGAGGTACGCATGCGCCAAGTTTTGGAGCCGTCTTTTCGAGACGTCATTGTGAAAGCTGAATACGGATACTTTGAGTAAGCTTTTTTCTCTAAGCAACAATCTAATTGATAGTTTTTGAATTTTTTAAATAGTTCATCTTTGGAAGGGATATTATGTTTTGTTTTCCTTTCTCATTTTATGCAAATAATTAAATTTCTCCCTGAGAGTGTGCCTTCTTCATGGCTTCGATTATAAAGTTTATATCGTTGGGTACTGAGCGCGTATGGATATTACACAATCCTGTAGCATCATCCGTTTAACTGCTCTGATAGCAGTTTTGTTAAAGTTGTTGGAGGATCAAAAACAGTAGGGGAAAATATCTATCGACTGTGTTCCATGGATTGTAAGGGCTTAAGTAAATAGGTTCCGTGGCATGGAAAGTATAGAAGCTCTGCTCCTTGCCTGGATGAGTTATAGGGGAAGCCATAGAATTCATTCATCACCGGTGGACGAAAGTTATCAATTTAGGCATCTTTTGTTTTATTATTATTATTATTATTATTATTATTATTATTATTATTATTATTATTATTATTATTATTATTATTATTATTATTATTATTATTTGTTTATTTATGTTTGCCGCTTATTTATTTATTCATTTACATATTTGTTTAGTTACTTAGATACAAGGGCATCGTCAAATCTGATGGGAGAACATTCATGTGTAGATGTATATATATATTGTTGACTGAATATGCACACATATGCTATGTGCGTATTTATGTATGCGCACTTATATGCACATACACATACGCGTACATACCTATATGCACTTATAGTACATATATACATACAACATACTTATGTATGTGTATGTATATATATATATATATATGTGTGTGTGTGTGTGTGTATGTATATATACGTATACATATATATATATGTATATATATGTATATATGTGTATATATATATATGTATAAATATATATGTATACATATATATATATATATATATATATATATATATATATATATATATATATATATATATATATATATATATATATATATATATATATATATATATATATATATATATATATATATATATATATATATATATATATATATATATATATATATATATATATATATATATATATACATGTATGCTTTTCCTTAAAAGAATGTACTTGCAGCTTACAGTATTCAGTTCAAAGATTATTGGTTTCAGACGAGTATAATACTCAATATTTACTTTAGGCTACGTACTTAAACGAATTAAGATATATTTCGCCTGCGTTTGAAAGCAATGATCAAAACAGTGAGTTTATTTCCACAAGTACATTTCACCTCTTCAACTTTTTGAACTGTTATTTAAAGTATATAGTTTAGTAACAGGTGAGAAGAGCATATTTCTATGATGTGAAACGAAATATTTCCTACTTGTTACAGAAATCCCAAAATAACAAAACAATGGACATCGCTCTTGTCATGAGTTTTTCTCTTTTTATCCTCTTAAAACAAACTGTGACATGAATGTATAAATATACTGTCAAGTGAACGCAATGTGCAGCGCCAATCAAGTAGTCACATTAAACATGAGCGCTATTGTAGAGCTGAAATTAACAATACACTAAGAATAGAATTCAACGCAGGTGGCGACTTACTGTAAACGAAAAAACAAGAGAACGTGGAAATATAATAGCTTCAAATATTGTGTCTCTTGTCTACGAAGAGGTTATTGAAAGAGAAAAAGTAGCCAGATGTTTAGTGTTGTTCTGAGAACGTCCATCAACACCACTTGTTCCCAGTGTTAAAACAGACGTTGGCTAAATGAGATTTATCATATTGTGAGCAAGGGCTTAGATGAAGCAAAATAAACATACTCTCTCTTTCCTCCCGGAAAGAGCAAACACCTGCAGTCTGAAGAATGTGTATTTTGTCCATTTTTTTCTTTAATTCATTTTATGTTTATATAGTCGACCGGGAGACGTAGTTCAATCAGACGCCTTTCAGCCGAGTGACGGATTTGTGTGACAAGATCTTGCACAGCTCCAGTAATAAAGACAAAAGAAGCAAAACATAAAAAAAATACTCTGTGTTATAAAAGCAGGTAATTAATTAATCGAATGACTGCATTAACACAAATTCATGCACTCGGTATAAATGAAACTATTCTATTTAAAATTTTAAAAGGAAAGTTAATACACAACTAGTTTAATGAAACAATTAGCTCGTAAAAAAAGTGACAATGTTTGCATGTTTATCATTTTGTTTTGTAATAAAAAAAAAATATTATTTGAATGAGTAACGCAAAACGTAGGGAACTCAGAGGAGTAGAAATTTCCATATTTGCATGAAAAGACACGCGCGGGCAAAATACAAACAAAGTACACAAATACACTCTCACACATATTTGTACGTAGATGTGTGTGCATATATATAAATGTGTATATGTACATATATGTGCATATATATGTATGAAAGTATATATATATATATATATATATATATATATATATATATATATATATATATATATATATATATATATATATATATATATATATATATATATACATATGTATATATAAAGGCGACCACGAAGTGGACTGTTAATGTACTAGAAGAAGATCACATGTAATGTGTCTATTAAGACCGAATTGTTCTCAAAGGAAATCTAGCAAAGTAATAAAACGTATGCGGGCAAGACAAGTGAAAATTACATAAATATATACAAAATTATCCGTAAACTAGTTTCAAAATTAACATTTTCTTACCGAAAGTATTTGTTTCTCATCAGTACGGACCGTTAAATAAATATAATTCTCAGAATCGTATACTAGTTGTTCCCCACGAATGAAGCACGTGTACACGGTCCTGTTAATTATATTTATGGTAAGATTCAAAAGTCTTCGTTTTGGCGCGCTAAATCCGGGAATATCTCTGCAGAAATGGTTTTTGCATCGAATATACCAACTTTGAGAACGTGGTTATGGTTAATTAAATTAAAACATTAGGGTAAAAAAATTGGCTATTAATTAATATCAATTTAATACCAGGGAACAAGCACATTAACATAATCAAGGAGCAAGGTTTTCTTTCATTATGCCACGGTTGGAACAGGATTTGTTTCCTCTTCCACATCACGTTACATCCCTATTCCAAATCCTACTTTCCACATGAAATGTATGTTGAACCTAGTGGATCTTGTTACAAACTGAGAGCATTCCAATTCTTCTAGAAGCACATAATACTGCTACAATTTTTCTTCACACTCTTCTCCAGAAACTTTATATTTAGACCTTTGTTCCCATGTGCTCACTTTATATTGGCTCCGTCACACATCATCAGTTCAACACTCAAGAAATTTCGCAAAGTTAAGGAATGCAGTCAGGCGTCTAATTTGTTTCGTTATTGCAATTTGTTTTGGCAGAGAGTGAACGGAGAAGGGAACAAGACCATTTCATTCAAATCAAATTGCACATACCAGTCATTAGCACATTGCAGAAGTTTGGGTATAGCGTATAAGTTGTATAATATAATATTACCTCAAACATTCACCCACACACATACACTCATGCACTCGCGCAAAGGTACGTATCTGTATATATCTATGTATATATAGATATATGTTTTTGTACATATATGTGCTTGTGTGTGTGTGTGTGTGTGTGAATGTACGTATCTGTATAATGTAAAATATGCTTCTCTACTCTAGGCACAAGGCCCAAACTTTTTGGAGAGGGGGCCAGTCCATTAGATCGATCCCAGTACGCAACTGGTTCTTAATTTATCGACCCCGAAAGGATGAAAGGCAAAGTCAACATCGGCGGAATTTGAACCCAGTACGTAAAGACAGACGAAACACTGCTAAGCATTTCACCTGGCGTGCTGACGTTTCTTATTTCTTTATTGCCCACAAGGGGCTAAGCGTAGAGAGGACAAACAATGACAGACAAACGGATTAAGTCGATTACATCGATTCCAGTGCGTAACTAGTACTTCATTTATCGACCCCAAAAGGATGAAACGCAAAGTCGACCTCGTCAGAATTTGAACTCAGAACGTTAAGTCAGACGAAACAATGCTAAGCTTTTCGCCCGGCGTGCTAACATTTCTGCCAGCTCGCCGGCTTATAACGTAATATATGCATGCGCGAGGAGTTGCTCTCATTAGTTCGGTAATTCCATGCCGTGTATTTATTTGCATAAAACTGTACTCTACACAGGATATCTCAAATATTAGGTAGCGACCGATTAGAGGCTAATTTAACCGATAGACATTTCATTGATGATTAAATCATCAAGCGTTTGATATAGTGGCGTATAAATATTAGAAAATTTGATATCTTAAAATTATATGAGATTTTCAGTCATTGTCATAATCATTTGCCGTGCGTTGATGGAATAACTTTATCTTATTAATTTACACGTACATCGATTATTTCTTACACACACACACACACACACACACACACACACACTCGTATATATAAGTATATATATATATGTATATATAGGTGTGTCATCGCTAATTTTAAATTACTTAGGTTATCATGAATCAGTGAGTGTAAATCTGCAGAGAATTTGTTTGATTTCAAACTAATACATTTTCACAGAACAACTGTCAAAGAGCCATACTCATCATATCCCTAACTATAATTATATATCGCCTGACACTCACGTACTCCCATCCATACACACAAGCACATGTACAGATGTGTGTATAAATGAGTATATATATCTATAAACGTTTATACGTATGCCTATGTAAGTATTTATATAAATTTGAGTGTATATGCACACACACACACACACACACACACACACACACACACATATATATATATATATATATATATATATATATATATATATATATATATATATATATA
>NC_142936.1:13155403-13162903 GCF_046866305.1 Octopus bimaculoides | reverse complement strand
TTATTATTATTATTATTTAGGCGAAGAACTGGCTGAATTGTCAAAAATGCCGTATGGAATGCTTAGCATAATTTCGCCCGTCTTTACGTTCTGAGTTCAAAATCCGCCGAGGTTGACTTTGCCTTTTATCCTTTCGGGGTTGATGAAATAGGTACCAATATCAACGTCGATGCTGTTGTCGTTCTCTTCTTTGTGTGTTTCATTGAAGTTCAAACGGATACACGCAGCTATGCGACTCCTTCGTTATATGTATGTCAACTTCGTTTTGAATATTATCTTTATTATTCCTTCCTTTTCTTTTAACGTTTGCATTTGAATAGCTTTCCACTGATGTGTGTCTGTACGATATACGAACGTTTGCCAAGAAAACCGACCATCTGTTCACAGCGAGCTTTTATTTAAAGGAGGTCACACGAAATTTTATTAGGCATTCTGCATATTCATTTCTATGAGATAATATAATCGTGCATATTTCAGAATTGTTCTGCTTGTTACCACATAAACGTTTGAAGACTATATACGTCGCTCTCTATCCTTTAGTGTGCATTTTTCATGCGTCTTTACTCTAGAATATCTCTTTGGCTAGTTTAATTGTTATGCATTCTTACTTCATTTGTACGCTTGTCAAGATAGCTGGACCATCTGTTTATAAATTATTTACAAATATATTTACGATTATATATTTCATTCAGTCTCATATCTTGTCATTGGTAACGATTCTCACTACCATTCGTAGGACCTTAAACTCCCATTTGTCAGTCCTCGTCAATCCTTCATCAATTTCCATTGCTAATGCATCTGTTACTTGAGGTTACACATTATAACGAGACTTTCTATAAAAAGAGACCGAAGGAATTCGACATCGTGATGATAATCTACTCCAGGTGAACCGAAAGGGTTGAAATTTAGTATTAAATCTGCATGGAATATTCTGTTTGCGAAAATCTTTGGTGTTGATATCACTGAGGAATATATTGACGAAGTCAATTAAATTCGCAAGATATCGATATTTTGACATTATTGTAGCTCCTCAATACTGAGAATATTACATATATATATATATATATATATATATATATATATATATATATATATATATATATATATACACACACACATAAGTGTATATTTATACATGTGTGTGTACATGTATGTGCGTGTGTGTATACATGTATGTATGTGTGTTTGTGTTGTGTGTGTGTGAGGGGGGGTCTCTTCCATTCTACTATAGGTACAAGGTCTGGAATTTGGTACTTATTTCATCGAACCTCAATATATGAAAGCAAAGTCTACCTCGCCAGATTTTGAACTCAGAACGTATAGACGGACGAAAATCTACTAAACATTTCAGCTGGCGTGTTAACTATTCCACCAACTTGTCGCCCTATGTCTATGTGTATGTGTGTGTGTGTGTGTGTGTATATATATATATATATATATATATATATATATATACATATTGTAAACGTGTTCCAAACTTTTCCTATACTTAACAATACTATGATTTCGAGTTTCCTTAAACTGCAAGTTATATAATTCATCTAATGAATTTTCCTTATGTTAGATAAGAACTAGAAGCTTTTTGCAAAATGTGGAGAACATACTCTTAGATCTTAGTACATTTCTGTCAATCTTCGCCGTGTAGATTCTGCAAATATTTCGTTCAATGATTTTTTCATTTCATTTCTCCTTTCTTTCATGTCAAATGCAACAATTCTCCGTTTCTCGTAATACATAAGAAATAAAACATTTTCACGCAGAAACATCTTTAATTATTTTTGCAGTTGTGAGCTAATTTGATTGAAAGTATAAAAAAAACAAAAGTCGATCAACTTTTCACCAGGCATTTATTTTTTGGTCATACACATTTTTCTACTGACAAATAAGTATTGAAAGAGTCTAATGACAAAACACGAACATAAAAATTACAAACAGAGAATCTGTAGAGGAGAATAGCAGCTGCAAAGTGAGGACACACTAACAATACATGTAATGATGAAAAGAAATAAGCAAACGGATTGTTATGAACAAAAAGAAAAAAAACGAGCCATTCTTCGTGTTTATAGTAATTGTTCTTTCATTTAAATGTCTCTTTCGCGTTAGAAACAAATGCTTTCTAGTAAGGTTGATGATATACATGTAGATATACAGTTAGACATACATAGAAGGAAAGGGAGTAACCGTGGATGTTTTTGCAATGGCGTTTTGAACTACTCTTTCAGTGCAAATGTTCAACAGTTATTGTTGTAACGTTGAAAAAAATTTTTAAGTATGTTAATATATTTAGACCACATATGCTTACACCGCAAAATATTTTGCAATATCATACACACCCATGCATCCACTCGCACGAAGTGTTTTTTTTACTGTTATTATACTATATTGAATTAAATAAGATATTCGTGAGAAGAAAATATCGAGCCAAAGAGTAAAGGAAAATTGTGGCGCATTGCTGAGTGATGAAAAATATTCCTGACTTAGCATTTTTTCAAACTTTTAGTATCATAGCAAAAAGGAACTTATGAATCAAGGGCGCAATGTAATATTGTACCCTTAAATAACGCCAAGTCTACGATTTCAACCAAGTACCTGATGCATAAAAGTGAGAGAGATGCGCGAAAGCCGTAAATGAGACAACCGATGCAGACTTTGTGGAGTCCACACTCAAGATATCACCCACATCATAAAAGAGTGTCCGAAAATTTCATCACGTTATCTACCGATGAGACATAACGTTGTAGTTACGACACTCTACAGTGAAATCCGTCGGAAGTTAATCCCGAGGACAAAGAAATAAAACCCCACAATATGGTACAAGCCATAGCCACTCATAATGAAAATGAATACTGGTGGAATGTACCAGAGAAGACCTCAATAATATGTAAGCACAACAGACCTGATATAATTATTTGGGATAGAGAAGATGTGGAAATTAGCTGCCCAGCGGATGTTAACATAAAGCTGAAGATCAGTGAAAATGAGAACACATATGCTGAACTATTGAGAAATCTGCAGTTACTCTATCCAGATTACAAGTTCAGGTTTATACCTGTAATTATTGGGGCCCTGGGATTTGTAACGCACTGCTTAAATGCCAATCAGGAGAAATTAGGCTTCTCAAAACCAGAAAGAGGGAAGCTAATTCGAAGACTACAGATCCAATCCATCAGTGGAACTGTAAAAGTCTGTAAAACTTTCCAGAAGTTTATCATTTAAATCTATATGAGCATGTCTAGATATGTAACTATATTCATGAGAATACATACATAAAGCATACAAATCTGCACATACATATATACATACATACATACATACATACCTACATACATACATACAAAAATATCCTGTTGTTGATGGGGAAGGCCTATGAAGGAAACTTGGATTTAGGTTAGGTTACAAACCGCTTCTTTCTCAATTGGCAAGAAATCTTGAATAATGACAGGCATAGATACATACATTCATGTATGCATAATATATAGGTTTCGGAAGGCGGCAGAAACGTTAGCACACCGGATGAAATTCTTAGCGGTATTTTGTCTGTCCTTGTCGACTTTGCCTTTCATCCTTTCGAGGACGATAAATTAAGTACCACTTACGCACTGAGGTCGATGTAATCGATTTAATCCCTTTGTGTGTCCTTGTTTGTCCCTCTATGTTTAGCCCCTTGTGGGCAATAAAGAAATAAGAAACGTTAGCACACCGGTCGAAATGCTTAGCGGTATTTCGTCTGTCTTTACGTTCTGAGTTCAAATTCCGCCGACGTCGACTTCGCCTTTCATCCTTTCAGGTTTGATAAATTAAGTACCAATTGCGTACTGGAGTCCATCTAATCGACTGACCTCCTCCCGATGAAATGTGCGCCTTGAGCCTAGAGTAGAATAGAAACGAATAATCAGGTTTCCGGAATACCAGCGTCATAGCATCTAAGGCACATATTCTCGGCTATGAACATTGTATTCAGATTCCACCGAATACGCAATTTCAGAATTATGTGATGTACTGAGAATCAAAGTGACTTAAGGAGCATGAATGCCTACGTATATCTGAATATGGAAACTTTTATTATACTAATTGTAGAGCGACTATTATACTCTTCATCTTAACTGATATTTCGTACGTGTGTATGTGCGTAAGTTTGCATGTAGTGCGTATATATATATATATATATATATATATATAGGCGCAGGCGTGACTGTGTGGTAAAAGGCTTGCTACCCAACCACATAGTTTTGGGTTCAGTCCCACTGCGTGGCACCTTGGACAGGTATCTCCTTCTACAGCACCGAACCGACCAAAGCTTTGTGAGTCATTTAGTAGACGAAAACTGAAAAGAAGCCTGTCGTATATATATTTTTGTGTGTTTTTGTGTTTTTGCTTGTCCCCACATCCATCGCTTGAAGACCGATGTTGGTGCGTTAGGTTCATCGTAGCTTAGAGGTTAGGCAAAACAGACCGATATAATTAGTATCAAGCTAACAAAGAATAGGTCCTGAGGGCGATTTGTTCGATTGAAAAGCGGTGCTCCAGCATGGGTGCAGTCAAATGACTGAAACAAGTAAAAGAATAAAAGAATATATACACATACATATACATACATGCATACATACATACATGCATGTATATATATATATATATATATATATATATATATATATATATATATATATATATATATATATATATATATATATATATATATATATATATAATATCATACGATATACCAAATATATGTATGTGTGGGGATTGTGTGTATGTGCGTATACGTTATTTATATTTCTGCTAATGTATATGTGCTTCACATTGTTCTACATGTCGTTTATTGTTTAACAATCATTTCAGCTCTTCATTTTGGGAATAAATACGCGAACATATTGACACAAAGCAGAATTCCGAAGAAAAGATTAATTAGTTGTGCCATCTGGGAATGGTAGACACACGTACTAAGTTCTCAACAAAATGTCTTTAATGTCTAATCTCACAAATATCACCAAACATATTGTAACCATATCGTTAACTATTTCTTTATGAATTCTAGAATTATGACGTGAAATCATTTGGGATAAAAATCAATACAAAATCAGAGACTTATATGTATTTTCCAATACTGTATGAATGAATGTATGTGTGTCGATATGTATACATGTATTTATGCAGAAATTTCTTGCATACCTATGCGTGTACATGTATGCCATACATACATTCATACATATATACATACATATATGCATACATACTCACATGTATATGTATGTACGTATGTGAATTTGTATGTGTGCATGTGTATAAGTGTCTGTGTATTTTTGTGCTTGCGATGTTATGGATATATGCATGTATTTCGTTGCTAGTCCAAACAACAGATTTTGAACATTGAGCTTATGATCTCATATAAAGCCATAACTATCACCGTTATATAACCTATTAGTTTGTATAGTATCATAAGTTCATAATACAAAATCAAACACACACTCACAGACACATACGTATATATATATATATATATATATATATATATATATATATATATATATATATATATATATATATATATATATATATATATATATATATATATATATATATATATATATATCGTATGCACATGCCCATGCTTCTTTGTGTATGTGGGCATTTCGAATATGGTAAAATATTCGTATCTTGACCACTGAACACACGATTTCTTATTAGCGAGAAGAATAGAAATTAAGATGGACATGTATCGGCCTAGTGGTTCATTGGTAATTTGAATATCAACGTCTGAAATATAGAAGGTAATTTCGATACGAATATTATTTGAATTCATAGCGCTGTGTGCCAGACCCAAGTCTGCAAAGTAGACAATTCCGATGCAAATGTATGGATATAACATTTTAATTCTCCAGAGTCATGTATTTTCGGTGTGAAATTCTCCACTCGAGTTCTTCCACTTTACTCTCCTCCTCCTTTAACCTGTTTCTCTCCATCTTCTCCCATGCTACTCCATGCAAGTCTTTCATGATTGTCTTACTATGCACATTTTATTCCACATCATTTTCCCGACAACGCACACGGCCTCAACGTACCAACACCACAGTGACTTCTCTTTCTTGTCATCATCCCAGATTTTCACACCTTTCTCACATATAATCCTACTCACTTTTTCCACCATCTCTTGACGCATCCACATCCACCATCGTATTGAAACACGTTCCCACTCACACCATTTCTTGAAGCTTGCACACCTAGATATATCTAGATACACGCACACTGATATCGCCATTTATCAAGCACCTATATTCAGTAACATCACACACTCCTAACACCCACACACATTTGCGCTCTCATACGTCCCATGCTTTTAGTCCACTTATTCACACACACTCGCGCATATATGTATGCACGCGCGCATATATGTATGTACATATGAATATATACTTAAATAGATTGACAAGAAAATATGTTTAAATAAATCGACATATATTTATGCATAAGCATATGTATGTTTATATAAGAATGCTTGTGTGCATGTATGTTTGTATGTATCTATGAAATATTAAATTATATATATATATATGGTTACATAGTATTCGATTATATATGTAAAATGGTGGATGAAAATAATGGCTATACGATTGAAAATGAAATGAAAAGTTCATCCTCACGCATGTGCAAGTAATTATATACATCTATCCGTCTATCCATCCATCCATTCTCCATCTATCCAGCCATACAAACGCACATACATACATACATACATATATATATATTTATATATATATATATATATATATATATATATATATATATATATATATATATAAGTAGATGTGCATCTGTGTACGCATGTGTGTATGAGTATTATAATTATCATAGTGTATATTCGTAAATATGTGTAGCCATATATATATATATATATATATATATATATATATATATATATATATATATATATATATATATATATATATATATATATATATATATATATATACATATATACATGTATGTGTGTTTGTGTGTGGTGCATGTGTCTCTGTGTGTTTTATGTGATTGTCTACTTATCTATAGCTTCCTAATCGTTCCAAGTGTTTATGTAAAAGAAAAGAGGACACCAGCATGGGTTACTTACATGCCTATCCACGGAATAATTGTCTAAAAATAGGTGTTAATTATTCGATAAGCTTTCCCAGAAAACGTTCGAATGTTTAGACTACACGATTTGAAAACTGCAGCAACAAATATATATATAATAATGAAAAGAAAGAAACAAAGACATACCATATGTTTATAATATTCCCTCTAATTGTTTAGAAGTAACTGCTTCAACAAATTCTATTATACTGCATAACAGTCAATGCAGACAGTCATATGCACGAAGTATGATGTACTTTGGGAAATGTTTAGCATTGTTTTGTGCCTGCTATCGTTGTTTCATGATTAGGCTGTGAAATGACTCAGGCCTCTATATTACATTGTTGTATTGAATATTATCAAAAGATATTTCCACATCTTCGTTAACAA
>NC_142936.1:13132903-13150403 GCF_046866305.1 Octopus bimaculoides | reverse complement strand
CAGAATTCATCTCAGTATAACTTGACCGCTAGATAGGTGATTCCTCAATTCTCTTCTTTGGATTTTACACAATATACAGAGTGTACATTTAAGACACTATAAATACGAATAAAGAAAACATTCTCTTATTATAGGTTTATATACAACGCATACACTTAAGATCACTTTATAATGTCTTACACACACACACACAAACACACACACATATGGCTGTGTGGTACATATTTGTGCCTGTGTTTGTGTTTGTAACTCCCACTCCTACAATCGATTGACAACCGATGTTGGTGCGTTTTCGTCCCCGTAACTTAGCGGTTCGGCAAAAGACTCCGATAGTATAAGTACTTGGTTTTCAAGGAATAAGTCCTGGGGTCGATTTGTTCTACTAAAGGCGGTACAGTAACATGGCTGCAATCAAATGACTGAAACAAGTAAAAGAATAAAAGAATATATATATATATATATATATATATATATATATATATCCTTAAATTGAATATTTTTTTCAATTCTGTTCTGGTGTTCTAATTTTAGTACCTTTAATAATTGCAAAAATCATCATGGCAAGGTAAGAGAACTTTGTTTACAGGTGGGAATCGCGTAATTAAATCCATTTTTGTAGTTGCTTTCAAATTCTTTTCTCTTTTGTGTACAAAAATTAACGACACGCATGTGCATAGTTTTATACCTGCATGTATCTCTATATGCATTAATATATTTTTTCATTTGAATATTCATATTGTTGGCTATTAATAATTCATTTCTTTCCGACTTCTTTCCATCTGAGAGACGTTACACACTTTTATTACCATTTCTATTACATTCTCCGTTGTAGTTTTATATCCATAGGCAAGTCTGTATACGAATTTTGTATACAAATAATTATATACTTCTTGATACTTATTTCTACTTATTTTGCCATAAATCGGTATTAAGACCCTTTCCGCTCGAAAAAAATGCACAATGATGATGAGCCGTTATGATTTTCATTCATATGTATAAAAGATACCAACCCATCACTGTCCTCAGTTTTTTCTTGATGAAAAGAATTTAACAATGGACGACTGATATATGTATAAGACAAAAGTGTGAACTGGTTTATGGTTTTCTTTGTTTTTGATATTTTCTATACAATTTCAATTATGCTGGTTTTTCAGAAGTGGTTGTGGGGTAAGAAGTTTGCTTCTCAAGCACATAGCTCTGGATTCAGTCCCTCTGCGGCGTGGTATCTTGGGCAAGTGCAATTTAATATATTCTTTTCTGTTCTAGGCACAAAGCTCCACATTTTTGGGGAGGGTTCGACCCCAATACGCAACTGGCACTTAATATATTGACCTCGAAAGGATGAAAGGCAAAGTCGACTTCGACAGAATTTGAACTCAGAATGTAAAAACAGACGAAATACCACTAAGCATACCGCCTGGCAAGCTAAGGTTTCTTATTTCTTTACTGTCCACAAGGAGCTACCCACAGAGGGGACAAACAAGGACAGACAAACGGACTAAGTCGATTATATCGACCTCAGTGCTTAACTGGTACTTATTTAATCGACCCCGAAAGGATGAAAAGTAAAGTCGACCTCGGCGGAATTTGGAATCAGAACGTAAAGGCAGACGAAATACCGCTAAGCATTTCGCCCAGCGTGCTAACGTTCCTACCAGCTCGCCGCCTTTGCATCTCGATATATTGCAATATTACGACGGAGGGAAAAAAAACCATCGTGAAATAACCTGTCCGTGAGTAGAATACTGTATCTCGTTGTGAAATTCGAAGATACAGATGCATATATACGCACGCATGTCCCTCCACCATGCACGTATATATACATATTTATGTGTAGTCACATTTAGGTGAATGAGTGTCTGAGTATATGTCGAGGCTTCGATAAAAATTTCACTTCATCATAATATCCGAGGCCACCAACCGCTGTTTGGTGTCACCTAAAACTGTAATCTGCGATATACAGGGATTGACCCCCAAACCGTAAGTGAATTTGTTTTGGGGCCAATATGTGGATCCCGTCGAATAAATTGCGCACGTATTTCAAAAGGTCATCTTTGCTACACAGTGTTTCATGCTGATGCTACAAGATGCATGAAGATCATGTATAGTTACATGCATGAGTTCGTGTTACTCATCAATTTTCCTGGTTTTGTAATATATCGGTAGGTGAGTAGAACGAGGAGTAAGAATAATGGCCGTCGAAACCGAGAGGATATCCGTTTAATTGAATAATATAACTAATTTTACACGAGATAGACACATGACATGTACATATACGTACATACTTACAAATACATACATACACACATACATATATATACCTACATACATACACACACACACACACGTATATATATATATATAAATACATATAAATATATATATATATATATATATATATATATATATATATATATATATATATATATATATATATATACATATATACATACATCTATACATACATATATTTACATATACATATATATATATATATGCATATATACATACATCTATATACTTATGTATATATATACATACACATATGCATATATATGGATATATATATATATATATTTACATGCATTATAGATACAAAGAAACACACTTATATATATATATATATATATATATATATATATATATATATATATATATATATATATATATATATGTATGTATAGGCATATATATACTGACACATATATATATATATAAGTTAAACAACAAAATTATGAATGTGTATTCTCATTTCATGCCCAATTTCTAACTTTTCTCTACAGATTGTGAGCTATATCTCTGCTGACACCATTATATGTCGATGTTACAGATACAGATGCTACATATCCGTGTATAATTATACAGGTATGAGTGAAAGCAGAACACGTCCAAATCTAAAATCAACCATATCAAAAAAAAAAAAGAAAGAAAAGAAAAAAGAAAAATATATAACATAAAATCAACGCTAAAGAAATGTGTAGCTTCCCATATGTCAGAATAAAATCTAATTTGGTTTCCATGTATACCTGGTGGTGAACTTGTTATTGTTTGTAATCAAAACCAGAGCAGTCATAGATTATAGCACTGTATGTTTGGTACTTCGCTTCAGGAACTGTGTTTGGAAAACATAAGAAAAGTATGTTGTGTTTTCTCTTACATGAAATATATTTAGTCTTAGTTTTTCTTAGGTTATGTTTAGAAGATGTCTTATCTGCGTGTGCTCCGTGTATTCTGTATGGTGTAGTCAGATGAACACATTAAACTCTGAAGAGGCGCCGTGGGAGTTACTGTCAGCTTCTGTATTCTCCAATCGTCTGAAACATTAGCTTAGGGGAATAGCAGAAGGTGTAAACACCCCATCACTTCCACCAATCTCCAACATTATTTTGACCTCGAAAACCCGACTCCATTTTGTTAATACATCGATTCACACGTGTACAACTTATACGTGTGCTTATACGTGTCTATGTATAACATCGTCCACGCACGCAAATAGACACACATATACATATATATATATATATATATATATATATATATATATATATATATATATATATATATATATATATATATATATATATATATATATATATATAAATATATATATATATATATATATATATATATATATATATAAAGTGTAGTATATTGCCACTTAAGTGTGGCTGACCCCTAGGGGTGGATGTTACTGTTGCTTTTAGCCCCAGGATGACATCTCCTCCAGCTGGCTTATCGACACACGACTGTGTCCTGTTTGCCAAGGGAGTTATCCCTCTCACCTCGGCCAGCAGCACGAACGTATCCGGATTTCAGGGTTATTTCCCTTCGTCGGCGTTCGACAGCTGATGACCTTGGTGAGAGAGACAAATCTGGTAAACCTTATATCTTCTTTTCCAGTGACATTCTTCACTGATATTGAAAAGGTGAAAACAAGCAATGTTAATTCTCTATATGAAGTATTAACAGTAACTGCACGATAAAGTGTAGTATATTGCCACTTAAGTGTGGCTGACCCCTAGGGGTGGATGTTACTGTTGCTTTTAGCCCCAGGAGGACATCTCCTCCAGCTGGCTTATCGACACACGACTGTGTCCTGTTTGCCAAGGGAGTTATCCCTCTCACCTCGGCCAGCAGCACGAACGTATCCGGATTTCAGGGTTATTTCCCTTCGTCGGCGTTCGACAGCTGATGACCTTGGTGAGAGAGACAAATCTGGTAAACCTTATATCTTCTTTTCCAGTGACATTCTTCACTGATATTGAAAAGGTGAAAACAAGCAATGTTAATTCTCTATATGAAGTATTAACAGTAACTGCACGATAAAGTGTAGTATATTGCCACTTAAGTGTGGCTGACCCCTAGGGGTGGATGTTACTGTTGCTTTTAGCCCCAGGAGGACATCTCCTCCAGCTGGCTTATCGACACACGACTGTGTCCTGTTTGCCAAGGGAGTTATCCCTCTCACCTCGGCCAGCAGCACGAACGTATCCGGATTTCAGGGTTATTTCCCTTCGTCGGCGTTCGACAGCTGATGACCTTGGTGAGAGAGACAAATCTGGTAAACCTTATATCTTCTTTTCCAGTGACATTCTTCACTGATATTGAAAAGGTGAAAACAAGCAATGTTAATTCTCTATATGAAGTATTAACAGTAACTGCACGATAAAGTGTAGTATATTGCCACTTAAGTGTGGCTGACCCCTAGGGGTGGATGTTACTGTTGCTTTTAGCCCCAGGAGGACATCTCCTCCAGCTGGCTTATCGACACACGACTGTGTCCTGTTTGCCAAGGGAGTTATCCCTCTGGCCGAGGTGAGAGGGATAACTCCCTTGGCAAACAGGACACAGTCGTGTGTCGATAAGCCAGCTGGAGGAGATGTCCTCCTGGGGCTAAAAGCAACAGTAACATCCACCCCTAGGGGTCAGCCACACTTAAGTGGCAATATACTACACTTTATCGTGCAGTTACTGTTAATACTTCATATAGAGAATTAACATATATATATATATATATACATATATATATATATAATTCATATAGTCTATTTATATTCACACATACATATATAAGTCCATATATATATATATATATATTTGCATGGGTGGTGGGTGCTACTCTTTTACTTTTTTCAGTCATTTGACTGTGGCCATGCTGGAGCACCGCCTTTAGTCGAGCAAATCGACCCCAGGTCTTATTCTATGTAAGCCTAGTACTTATTCTATCGGTCCCTTTTGCCGAATCGCTAAGTCATTCAATATCCACTTGTCCACATCTATCCACTAAAAGCCTTCCCAGTAGATCTGCCATTTACGCTATTCGTTCGGTTTCGTCGACACCGTAACATTCGTTCGGATTTCGAAACTCAACCAGACACATATCGACATTTTTCGTCTATTGAGGTTACTCTTCATCGATTGTTCAAATCTTACCAAGCTCAGTTATATTTTTCGAGTAACAGGCATAGATAAACAAAGATCAGACAACTTCTAAGAGGTGCAGTAATGTTTGACTACTTGTCGTGTGTCTTACCATGACTAAAGATTGCACATATCCTTTTTAGGCAACCTTTGGTGTTGCTAAGCTCCGGCTTAGTCTTTAGCTAGAAACCCTGTGTCAAAAAGCATTAATTTCTGTCGTAACAGTTCCCTAATTTTAGGGCTGCCTAAAAATAAACTCCGTTTGTTTTGTGCCTACCTTAAACTGTAAGGTGTGAATTTAAGAAAAATCGGCTGCTATTTCTAGCGAGTGTAGGACCATTGGTTGTGCTTAGTAAATGTATCGACTAGTTATTTGGAGCTATTGATATCTTGGAGGTTATAACCTGCTTTAAATAAATTACTTCACACAGAAAACTGCATTTGATCATAAACAATTATATCATCGAAAAGCTCTTTGTGACTATATTCATTATACTTTAGACTAAATAGACCTTGTTATAAACTCTAAGAACCTGCATTATAAAATTAATGAACCATTCGCAAGTATGGAGGAAAGCTTTATTTAATTTGACAACTGCATCACAAAGGCATATCTTCAAAGCCAGAAAACTGCTTATTCTCTCCAATGATCAAGTGATTTCACAAGGAAATTATGATATCTCATCTGCAACTGCGTTGCACTAAACTCAACAAGTTCCATGAACATATCCTCGATGCCATTCTGCTGACTGGGAAATAATTACTGACGAACACGTTCCAGACTCTAGTCGACGGAAATTCTATTCATATTACAACGGCTTCTGCTCTTCAGATATATCTTCCTGCATATCATCTTCACTCAAGCCTCTCTGCCAGAACCTCCACTCAAGCTTCTCTGACAGAATCTCCACTGTTTTCGTTACTCATTCTGTGTTTCTAAACTTAGGCTTCCAAATATGTCAGCTGCAGCCAACTGACTTGTCCAGAGGGACTACAGGTGTAGTGGCGAGCGTATTGGAGAGGGCCTATACAAATGGAAGGAAACACACAATTCTTTCATACGTGGGCGTGCACAAAGATTCTTAGCTTTGAGTAAAAGAAAGTATAGGAGGATCAGTAAATTATGATTTTATTCAACATATTCTCCTCTCAGTCTAATACATTTATTGCAGCGGTTTGTTAACTTTTTTAAGCCCTGTAAAAGAAATCGGAAAGTTGGGCGTCCAACTAGGCCTTTCGCGTTACCCTTAAAGCCAGGAACTTTTCAGCATCCTTTCGTATATATCTATAATATATTGTCTTCCATAAATTACGATCATGAAATTTTGCCTAATTATTGGTGTCTGCATGTATGTGTGCATGTGTGCGTACATGTGTGAGTGTATATGAGTTTGTGTGTGTCTGTGTGTTTCCCACTTCAGACTAATTAATGTAAAGGGGGCGGAGAGGAATTAATTAGCCTCAAATAAACTTGTTTATTCTTTGATAAACTAAAAAATAGTCTTTTAAAACGCACGAACATTGACGCCTACAGAGAAGTCTTTTGCTCAGCTTCTTTGTAATGTGTGCGTGATATCGTAATCGTAATACCAACAGATTAGATGTCTGACATCTTTTAACATTTACTGACTTGAAAAGGTTGCGTCCAAGTAGTGAAACAAGAACAAGTACACAGAAACGTTTTGACAGCAAACAGAAGCAGTATTGCATTCACATAACACAGGTATTAGCTGATGGTGCGCTTAGACAAATGATGCGTTCCACTAGTAGGATATTATACAACCATATGCTCATAGAAAACGTTTGACTGATAGATGAAAGCAGTGGTTCAAAGGGCAATTAATTCCCAATTGACTAGGGACTAAGTGAAACCTTGAGATGTGAAAAACCATCGAAACCATCCATTTAGTTTGTCGATATAACATTTGGAAGGATACATGATGCAGAGTAGAAATGCACCGCTACCGGAAGAGAAAATTGTGATGTACATAAGAGATCTAACAGACCCGTTGATCGAAACTGAATCTGTGCAGCAAGGATTGAGAGGTACAGTCATCATTGGCGATGAAACAGATGCAAACTATCGCATTGAACGAGAAATCATGAACAAGTGTGAAGGAAAGAGGGAGGAAGGGGGAAAGAGAAAGAGAAAAAGAGACAAAGACGAAGCAATGTAGTTAGGTAGATACACACACATACACACAAATAACTACATAAACAGTCAGTAGTGGCAGTAGTAGAAGTAGAAGTAGTAGTAGTAGTAGTAGTAGTAGAGAGAGAGGGAAAGAGAGTGCAAAGATGTATAAGTAAATATGTGTGCGTATGTGACGAAGTTTATATCTGTATACGTACATGAGCAATAGTAGGCAAATACATATACCTACATACGCACCTGTACTGCGGTCACAGACGTGCGAACATGTCTGTGACAATGGCTGCGGCCAGGATACCGATATGATTGCAGCGTCTCTTGGTGACTCAGGTTAAAACAGGAATTATTCATTAATAAATTCAACCTATCCAAAAGATTATAGATGAAATCAACGTCCGGCATCGTGTCTAGCTGCTTGCTAGTGCAGCTACTGCTGCTTATTTATATATATTTATCTTTTTACTTATTTGTTTATTCTTACCCATTTACCTCCACAAAGGACCGAGCGGAAATCTTTGAAGTAGAAAGTATTCACAATCACATCCATACACATTCACGTACGCTCATACTCGGTGCATATGTTTATATATACGGAGACGGGGAGTCATATGTGACTGGTCGTGCATATATATAATTATATGTATGAATCAACGTAAGGATATCGATGTATTTTACATTTCTTTTAGCAGTTTATTCTATGCTTTTACATCATCTATATCTCTGCTACAAATACAAGTCTCTCTCTCTCTCTCTCTCTCTCTCTCTCTCTCTCTCTCTCTTTCTCTCTCTCTTCCTCCTCCTCCTCTCTCTCTCTCTCTCTCTCTGTGGTTACCTTTCTCTTTAAATACGGGCCGATGTTATGTCTATCTATCTATTTATCTATCCATCTCTCTATGTATATATCACTCTCTCTCTCTTTCTCTCATTATGTATATATATATACTCTTTACTCTTTTACTCTTTTACTTGTTGCAGTCATTTGACTGTGGCCATGCTGGAGCACGGCCTTTAGTCGAGAAAATCGACCTCCAGGAATTATTCCTTGTAAGCCTAGTACTTATTCTATCGGTCTCTTTTGCCGGACCGCTAAGTTACGGAGACGTAAACACACCAGCATCGGTTGTCATGTGAAGTTGCGGGGACAAACACAGACACACAAACATATACACACATGTACATATGCATATATATACATATATACGACGGGCTTCTTTCAGTTTCCGTCTACCAAATCCATTCACAAGGCATTGGTCGGTCAGAGGCTATAGTAGAAGACACCTGCCCAAGGTGCTACGCAGTAGGACTGAACACAGAACCATGTGGTTGGTAAGCAAGCTACTTACCACACAGCTACTCCTGCGCCTATGATATATATATTCACACATAAATATTGCGTGTGTCTGTGTGTATGCGATATCTTCGATGTTAATAAACAAACTGCAGTATTCTACTAGATATTTTCAAGAATATTATAAAAGTTTAGAAATTCAACCGTAGTTATAATTCAGAAAGCTCAAACAAATATTTTACCACCTTTAGTACTTTCAATAGATGTTCTCTCTTGTCAAATGAGATAAAGTTTAATCTAAAGATAAGTCGTAAAAAACAAACACGTATACAAAACATCACGAGTCTTTGCCATAGCGTCCTCACCTCTAATGTACCTATTCATTGGCCAAAATTGTGATGACGTCAACTACAAAATCAAGCAATCAAAACTCAATCATTAATACTTTCCTGGATAATTGTACATTAAAGCCTATCGGTCGAAGGGAAAGGTGTGATAATTCATCGCTGTCAATCCAACGCGCATATCTAAGCGTGTATGCATATGTAAAAAAACAAACATATGTGCGTGTGTGCTCGCTCGCACACGGGTGTATTTGTATGTGTGTATGTACGTGTTTATGTGTACGTATGTATGTGTATTTATTTGTTTAGTTAGTCGGTTTGCATGTCTTTATGGCTGTGTAAGTGTTTCTAGTTTCCAGTATTGCTGAAATCATCGACAGGATAATGAATATTACATCCGTGAAATTAATGAATCATACTGAAATTATCTACCCATAGTTTTTCGCCCTCTTTCACCTTCTCCTTCTCTCCCTTTCTCTCTCTTCAAACACACACACACACACACACACACACACACACACATACACACACACACACATATATATATATATATATATATATATATATATATATATATATATATATATGCATGTAGTGTATCTGTATTTCTCTCTGCGTATGAACGTATGTGCGTGTATGCGTATGTGTGTTTTGTACGCACGCGTTTGTGTGTGAGTATAATATTATTTATACGATTTAAAGCTACAGCAAGCGTTACTCTAAATTTCTAATGGGCAGCTATCGAGAAATTCAGACTACACACTTTTGATTTTCATATTCTAATCAAGTAATCCTCTCTCCATCTTGTATTGAGTAATTAGATTCTCAGAAATAAAGGTATTTAGATGTACGAAATTCTCAATCTCTGTTTGTCTTTCTCTATGTATCTAGTTATAAAATATCTTTACAGAATGTCTTTACATATAAACTTGACATGGGCGATTCTTTCTTGTCTTGGGATTCATGGTCAAACGGCTGGGTGGAATTGCGCGAAAAATTACAGATGTGTAGAATGATACGGTGGTGATGCTGGGCTTTGTATTTTTTCATAAGTGTCATGGTTACCGAGATAATCTACTATAATAATACTCTTGTGTTTATGAATAAGGAAGGAAGGGGTGATGTCATACTTGGTAATGGGATGATGAAAATTGTACACTGAAAAATAAATCAAACAGCGTTTCAACTGTGTGTGAATATATATCTGTGTGTATGTAAAAGGGTGGAGGTATGTGAATGTGTGTATGTGTGCGTGTGTGTGTGTGTGCGTGTGTGTTTGTGTGTGTGTGTGTGTGTGTGTGTGTGTGCGCGTGTGTGCGCACAATGGAAGTAGGATGGTTCATCTTTGTTTGCTTAGTATTTGAGATAAATTTTTGATTTGGTTGTATTTTGGTTGTTTTTTTCTTCGGTCAGTTATTTTTAGCATTTTGACAGAAAAATGTCATTCTAATATTGTTTTTTTAACGTAAGCGTGCCCAAATAACTCGAATGCGTACACAGAACAGGTTTTACAGCCACAGCATGAAAACCTACCCAGTGAAACCGGGCTTAGCTTCTAGTAGGCATATAAATGTGCGTTCTTCTTAATCTATATTTGTCTTCCTCTCTCTATATATATGTCCATTTATAGAATATATATTATGCATTTAAAGATATGACTTCGCACGTAAATGATGCACGAGTGAAATAACAGGACAGACTATGCCTTGTACAATATCAACAATTTAGTTATTTTGAACGTGAAGGAATAAAGTTAATATATAGAACGTGGAGAATAAACAGTGAGTTAAACAGCGAATTTCATTCTTTTCAATGAATTATGATTCTGAGTGTATGCATACACACATATACACACACACACACACACACACACACACATTCACACACGCACAGCCTATGAACGTTTAAGTTCACTGGTATCCATCATGCATGTAAGTTAATATATATATATATATATATATAAACACATACATACATATCTATTTATATATGTCTATATAAATATTTGATTTTTTTCATTGAAAGTATCTTGTATTACTTTACATTCCATTTAATTAATTCTTTCCATTCAATTTTGTTCATTTTCATTTTTTTTTTTTTTGGTTTCGGTGTTATCACTTATCATTCACCATCTTTCTTGAACCATCGGTATCGACGACAAGCCACATTGGCAAAGAGAGATTCGGCACAGACATGTGTTATTGAAAACCCCTTTGGCGATATATAACCTAATATTGACCTTCACAAAACCGGGTTTGAAAATCTGTTTGAATTTCATGCATTTGAAAACATGTAGCCAAAAGTAATTAAACGATACTGTGATTAATGTAGATATAGTGTAAAATAGGTATAGTTCGAAAATGGTGCAAAATTTCTATTTTAACAGAATATTTTCAGTAGGTAACAAATCATACTTTTCTACGAACATGGAGAGGCACATGAGTATGTATGGACGCTTAACAAACTTGCACTCAGTACTGCTTTGTTGTACTTTCAGGCTTAACAAGTCACCTACACCTAGTTCTTGAATACATTCTGAGTAGTTTACGCTGTTGTAATTTATCCTATTTTCAGGCCAAATGTTTTAGAAAATATTAATATACCGTTCTTTAGTTTAGACTTTTCCTGTAAATCTCATCAAGATAAAAAAAAAAACTTTTCAAGTCGTTGGCCGCTACCATTTCATTAACTTATTTACTGAAATCAATTAAGATTGTCAAAACGTCCTAGTAAATGTTTTACTAAATAATTGCTTCTACATTATATTTCTATTTTAAACCTCGAAATATAAAACGAAATTTAATAGTAAATGAATAGTAAATGTGAATTGATTTGTATTTGGTTCGTCTAGTATTATATTTTTGCTAAACATTTCTTTGCTTTTAAGTAGAAATATTTGAAACTCGTATTATAAAAATTATCGACAAAAATGACACATAAATATTTAATTGAAACTTCCAAAAAACATACATTCAAGAAAATTCGGTGCATTTATATAAATTTTGTGAATGCAAGGTCACTTAGTCTTAATATATTTACATTACTTTTCTGTAGACGATTGAATATGCTGCTGGGCTTGCGATTGTCACAAAAAATACGATGAAAATATGTATTAACGTAACTTTTAAACTGCTTTAAATTCAGCTCCCCGTGTGTTTTCTTTCCTAAATAGAAAGTGATTTTAACAAGACGTCACATAAAAAATTAAATGATTTAATTCTGTTCAATGATTAAATTATAATTCTATTGTTATAACAAATTCATACTTAATGTCTCTAATAAGATTTACTAGGAATACGTGTACTTGTGGACATTTATACATATGTGTGTCTGTCTATAAATATATCTATTTGATTATATATAACTCTCCCGATGTCTCTTACAACTCAGCACACACATACGTACTTAAACACACCATACGCACACGTACAGACATTTGCATCTACATACGCATTTGTGTGTATGCAATTGTCTTTGTATATGATTAGAGTTGCGTCTTAATATCCGAAAAGTGTTATATCTAAGGACATTTTTTTGTCTTTTGAATTAAGGAATCAATGCCATAATTCTGCGATGTAATATGTGTAACCAAATACGCACATGAACGCACGTATGTATGTATGCATTTATGTATGTATGTATGTATGCATGTTTGTATGTATGTATGCATGTTTGTATGTATGCATGTTTGTATGTATGTATGTATGCATGTATGTATGTATGCCTGTAAGTTTGTACGTATGTATGCATGTATGTATGCCTGTAATTTGTATGTAAGTGTGTATGTATGTATGTACGTATATATGTATGTTTGTATGTATGGATGGATGGATGTACATATGTATGTATGTATGCATGTATGCATTTATGTATGTATATATGTATGTGTGCATGTATATGTACGTATATATACATATATGTGTGTGCGTGTTCGTATACGTATATAGTTGAATAAATATAAAAATATAAACATGAATATGTATATATATATATACATATATATATATATATATATATATATTTGTATTTATATAATTATTTATATGTATATATAATTATATGAGTAGAAAATATAAGTATATGTGCATGTATGCGCATATATATACGTACATATGTATTGGTACGTATACATAAATGAGCGTATACGTGTTGATGTGTAGGCATATTTTGCTCCACTGTATTTAGCGACCAAAGGAGACAGAGTATTTCGTTATTAAATTCTCAGCACGATACATGTTCACTTCTTTCTAATTTAGTTTTGAAGTGCTTAAGAAGTGGCCTCAGCTTTTTAAAATTTTATTTCAGATATATCATCACAATCATCAATATTATTATTATTATTATCATTGTTATTGTCATTATTATTATCATTATTACCGTTACTATTATTACTAACGATGATAATGGTGATGATAATGATAATAATAATAATAATAATAATAATAATAATAATAATAATAATAATAATGAGAAGAAGAAGAAGAAGAAGAAGAAGAAGAAGAAGAAGAAGAAGAAGAAGGCGGAGGAGGGGGAGGGGGGAGGGGGGAGGAGAAGAAGAAGAAGAAGAAGAAGACGTAGGAGGAGGAGGAGGAGAAGAAGAAGAAGAAGAAGAAGAAGAAGAAGAAAAAGAAGAAGAAGGGGGAGGGGAGGGGAGGAAGAAGAAGAAGAAGAAGAAGAAGAAGAAGAAGAAGAAGACGTGGAAGAAGAAGAAGAAATTAAGCAAAAATTTTAAATAAAGTGCAGATTTGCTTTCCACTTAAAATTCAATGTCAAAGGACTTCACAAATGCCTAAGAATAATAAAAATTGTTGGCGAAACATCATTTTCCTTTCCCCACATTTGATATCTCATAAATGTTGCAAAGTTATATAATCTATATGTTTAAATTCTCCGTCATTAAGGAAGCTACGATTACGTAAAAATCCCCACGACTACATATAGATACGCATACATGCCATATCTTAATCACACACAAATTGTTTTGCATGCCTACACACTATCATGCTAATATGTATTTTTTCCATGAAAATTGGAACTTCCGTATGTTTTGTGTCTGTTAAGATACACGTATAATTTCTATTTTATAAATCTACATTGGCTATTGCACCAACATACCCTTTCTTTTGCCCACGTATATGTTTGTGTGAATCTGTGAGTGCGTGTGAGCATGTGCAGACCTGTGTCTGTGTGTGTGTGAATGTATATATCCATAGATGTATAACCTGAGAGACAGTTAGCCACTGAATTACATAATATATATACGACGGTTTTTTTTTTTTTAGTTTCTTATTTCTTTACTGCCCACGAGGGGCTACACACAGAGGGGACAAACAAGGACAGACAAACGGATTAAGTTGATTATATCGACCCCAGTGCGTAACTGGTACTTATTTAGTCGACCCAGAAAGGATGAAAGGCAGAGTCGACCTCGGCGGAATTTGAACTCAGAACGTAACGGCAGACGAAATACCGCTAAGCATTTCACCCGGCGTGCTAACGTTTCTGCCAGATCACCACCTTCATTTTTAGTTTTTTTTAGTTTCTTTCTACCAAATCCACTCACAAGGCCTTCGTCGGTCCGAGGCTACAGTACAGGGTGTCCATAAAGTCTGGGTACATGGGGATTAACACATACTTTAAGAAATTATTATTTCCTATATTTAATTGTTTATGTTATGATTTTATTTACTCCATGTACCCAGACCTTGTGGATACCCTGTGGAAGGCAAACCGCACAAGGTGCCACGCAGTGGGAATGAACCCGAAACAATGTGGTTGGGAAGCAAGCGAATCGAGACACTCACTAGTATTCAAAGTTCTTTCTGTTCACAATTTACTTTACCTATGAAGCCAGGGAACTTGAGTGTTAGACTTAAGTAGGTTAGCACTCCGAGCCGAGTTTAACGACTTCTCTCTGTACATGTCACGAAGATCTTGAGAAATGTCATCCGCACTTTCTTGAATGACAATGGAAAGGGTTTTGCTAATGAATATTTCGCATGTTTTTTCCATGAAATATATTTCGCAACATATGCATATACATCATGTTGTGTCGACGCCCCCAGGCGAAGAAGTAGGATCTCCCAAGACATATAAATAGAGGAAGTCTGGCTGTGGTAGATGTGTTGAGTAGCAGTCGAGTAGCAGTTGTTTAGCGGTTGAGTAGAGATTATCTGAAGGTACTAGATAGCAGTAGCTTGAGACATAACACATCACTAGTAGTTTGAATCGTCTTAGAGATAATAATTTCATTCTTGAACGAAATATATCCTAAAACAATCCAATTTGTTTTTATACTTAGATTTATATTAAATACCTGTGCCTCGTGCTACAACTGCTAGCATTTTGATGGAGTTAAAGAAAATTCATTTATGTATATTACTAATAAGAATTACTCGAGCTATGAAAAGGTAACTAGAAAATACGTATGTATTCTTTACATCCCAGATGCCAAAACATGAAATTATATTAGGTAACGTAATATACAGTCACAAACATTTTCTTATTCGTTTTTACAGTCATATTATTCAACTACACCTCATACTTCGCTATTCTTTTCTTTTCTTTTAATCCTTTTTTCCCCTTGTCGACCATAGGGCCTCAGCAGTTATTTTCCACTTTTTGCGGTCATTGGCATGTTTCTTGGCTGCTTCCCATGTCAGGCCGGTGGTCCTCAGCTCGTCCAAGATGCCCCGCTTCCATGTCTGCTTCGGGCGTCCTCGCTTCCTTTTCCCTTGCGGGTTCCATTCAAGTGCTTGTTGTGTCACATTTGACAACCCTCAAATGGGATACTTCGCTAAAAATCAGTAATATTCTTATACTATCAGGTTACTATTTTCGAGTATATAGTGTATTATCTATGTGCACACAACTGCTAATGTCATATTGTAAAAATCTTGCAAAATATTTCGTAAATAACATAGAGAGGATAAATAGTTGATTTAATATGATTTCCTGCAACTTCGATAACGAAAATAGAAAAAAAAAATTAAAACTAAATAAAAATTAACTTCGCACCTCGGACAAATATAAAACTACATTGGTGTAATATGCTGCACACTAAATTGTTTAATGTTCAGATATTTTCTAACAAATTCGATACTACGGAATGGCACGTGGCCAAGAGCATTTATCTAAATATATGGTTACTTTTACAAACAAATTTGTTTTGGGATCATACCAAGGTATGAAAATCAATTATATTTCGATAATGTATTATCTATTGATATGTTTTACGAGGTATAGTGCCAAAAAATATCCAGTTGGATGTACCTGCGGTGCTACTGTCTGTTTCACAATACACAGGTACAATGAATTGAACGTAGGCTACAAAAATTTCATAAAATTATGCTATGGTGAAAAGAAGGTATTTGTAAAGAAAATACAAAGTAAGAATGAAATTTCAACACACTCACCCCCAACACACACGCACACACATACCCCTACATGTATATGAGCTTCTGTGTGTACGTGTAATTAAATGCATTTATATATATATATATATATATATATATATATATATATATATATATATATATATATATAAATATGAGAGAGAGAAACAGATAGGTTTAAACTATAGATACCAGTTACGAAAATAAAGAGTGATACATATGTTTCCTTGCACATATGCGTATATTGGTATGTGTGTATTTATTCTTTATTTGTAGAACAACAATGTTGCCAATGATATGAAGCTGGATATTGTCCAACTTTGCAAGCGTTCCATTTAAGAATATTTTATTTATCATAAGTTTAGTAGAGATTGTAGTGCGATTTCAAAACGTTGCTGTGATTATTAAATACACAGATAAGTTAACTTAGTTATCAGCCTTCTTTAATTGTTATATGCATATATAAGACGCAGGAGTGGCTGTGTGGTAAGACGCTTGCTTACCGACCACATAGTTCCCGGTTCAGTCCTACTGCGTGGTAACTTGTGAAGGATGAAATGTTTTTTGTCTTTTTTAATTTCACTCACTTCACTGAATGCAATAGTGTTCAAAATATTCGTCTTCCTTACTGTCTTTTTTTGTTGTTTGTTTTACAAAGACAGTTTTTGATGTGTTAGTGTTCAGACAGATACCGGGTCATGTATTCCGGATAGGTTTCATATGTGTAAATCTGTTTATGCGTCGATCATGTATATTTGATGAATCATTGTCATTAACAAGAAGAGTAGAGGAACAACGTAAACAACATGAATAGAAGGAAAGTTGCGATTTCTAACGGACCTCAGTGTCTGGCATAGGACAAAAGACAGCCAACCAATAACGGAATTGAATAAAGTCGTGC
>NC_142936.1:13080403-13130403 GCF_046866305.1 Octopus bimaculoides | reverse complement strand
CATATGCATATGTACATATGTATATATATATATATATATATATATATATATATATATAGAGAGAGAGAGAGAGAGAGAGAGAGAGAGAGAGAGAGAGAAAGAAAGAGAGAGATAGAGAGAGAAAGAGAGAGAGATAGAGAGAGAGAGAGAGAGAAAGAGAGAGAGAGGTTCCTTTAATCTCAACTAAATATAAACACTGAAGTGTTTACGAATCGATATGTTATATTACATATGTACACATATGTATATAATTATATCTATATAATTGAATTTTTGCGCATATTTATGTATATTTATGCTTATATATATATATATATATATATATATATATATATATATATTTATTTAAATGTATATATATTTATGTATATACATATATATAACACATGCACATATACTAACAACATACAAGATAGTATATATATATATATATATATATATATATATATATATATATATATATATATATATATATACATATAAATATATATGTATGTATATATATATATATATATATATATATATATATATACGTATAAATATATATATATATATATATATATATATATATATATATATATATATATATATGTGTATGTATTTATATACATATAAATATATATAGAAGCACACATGCTAACGTTTAGAAAGGTAGATATATACATACATGTATGAACACACAGGCACACATACATACACGCACACACACATGCATATACATATAAATGAACATATTCTCATTTGTGTTTGTGCGTCACTGTATACGAACAAGTTCATGTATATCTTGCATTTATTTAAAAGGTGCTTTTGAATATCCGAAATAGTTAAATAAACATTGAAATACGGAAGTTATTTTCAAACAATTATAGTAAACATCAGTTTCATTTGTTTCCGATAATCACACACACTCACATACACATTCACATGACAGAGCCCCCCCCCCCCCACACACACACATGAACACGCACACCCACACTGGCTCTCATACCCACGCACATTTATATATATATTCAGGGAGAGATAAAGAGCATGAGAGAATTATAGAGATACATAGACAGAGAGAGAGAGAGAGAAGGAGGGGGAGTAACAGAATGAGAGCGTAAGAGAGACAGGAAGAAATAGATAGCGAGAGAAGAAGAGAGGGAGAGGCTGAGAGAGACATGTAGATTAGTAGATAGACGTATCACTCTGAATGTGTCCATTTCTGAAATTTTACGTAGAGATGTGGTAATTTATATGAAATGGCAATATATAAAATGTAATCTATCTATCTATATCTATCTATCTATATATTTATATTTATTGGCGCGGGAGTGCTTTCAATTTTCGTCCTATCATATTTTGTATTGACTTTACCGCTCATTAGATTGAGATATATAAAATATCATGCAATATAATGGAAACTAAGCCATATCGGGTAAAATAAATCAAAGCAAACTTGTTTTCATATTTTATAACTCTTTGGACATCATAAATTTCTAGCTTACTCTTTTACGCATTTATCGCATTCATCAGGAAATGTATAAAATCATTTTTGCATTAGGTACAGTGATATTCCCAGGTAAAAATGTAACCAAACATACACTGAATAACTAAATCACGAATTTTATACACCCTTTATTTCAGTTTAAATGTTTTTCTTCCTTTTACAGAGTTATATACTTAATCCAGATATATGAAATATAGCTGGAAATTTGTTCAATGTATTTCAACAGAAACGTTTTCATTATCCTTTAAATTTCAAGTAAACTTCCTCTTTATATTTGAGTCAATATATGACATACTTATAATAAGCTATTATTGAAATACAGAATTTAATGATTTAATCATTATACAGAGAAAGCATATCAACCTAGAAATTAATCATATCATCAGACATTGCGTAATGCACGTAAATAATAATTAACATTTATAAGTATATCGGGCTCCTTTGATAGATTGAGGTCCATAATTACCGCTGAAGTGTCAGTCTCTATATGGAATTAACCTACGGTCTATTTCTTTTTGCGTTCCTTATCCAAATATAAATGAAAGTCTAAGAATAAGCCTTCATTGAAATTCTTTGTTGCATAACTAATTAATTCATTAAATTTACATACCAAACATAAATGCTTAGGATTGTACATTAGCCAAATTGAGTTCTTTATACTCATTTCTCAGAATACTAGTTGCCGTTCTAATAGCTCTGTGTTGAGCGTTTTACAAAGCAACACGCAAAATTTACCAAAATTACATAACTTTTTCAGCAAAAGCATCGATATTATAGTTCCCATGGAAACTTAATTTGACTATTCAATACAGAAAACAAGATCTACAAACCGAAAAAAAAAAGAAACAAAGCAAAAACTAATGTGGGGTGGACTGATTTTGATAGGCACGATGAGAGATCATTCAACAGCCTTTGGGTTCAAATAAAAAGAAAATATCCGCCGGCTGTTAAACCATTGTTCATTCCATCCCCAAAATTAAATTTCTGAAACAAAAAGAGAACTTTAATGAAGCAAAAACACAATTATATACTAAGTGGACTTTACAAAACCACTGATTCTTATTATCTATAAAGAAAATATTTCAAGAAAACGATTTAGAAACTATGTGATGAGATAAGTAAACAAAATCAACAAATCAATTTTAATCACGTCTTTGATGATGGAAGTTGACGATTCCCTCCTTAACGCTATTTTGCATTTGATTACCAGAAGCACAATTACGAAAATAAACACTGCATTAGAGTAATTAGCCACACTAAATCCAGCACAGGAATATCAATACTATTAGTTGGAAAATATTCTACCAACCATAAAGAGACTCACGTTTTTACCGTTCTGCCGTTATGTACAAATATATACAGTGGTATGCAATAGTTCCAATCTATAAGAAATACATTAATTTTTTATTGTTGGATATTAAAGATTTCTTCTCGCCAGTCAATAGATATTTGCTTCTAAATGCAATCTATTTCCCTGCAATTCTTACTAAATGTATTGATTCTGCAAGAGATATAATTTTACATACTGGGTTGGTGCATAATTATTGTGGCCTTTTTTTTAAACAAGTTTTATTCAACAAACACTATAACAACATGTAACAAAAACATCTTTAAATGATTATTCCGGAGCATATTCACCATCTACTTCAATTACTGCTTCCCATTTGCCTGGCAGACGGTCAGATCGTCATTTAAAGATGTTTTTGTTAAATATTGTTATTGTTTTTATCGAATAAATTTATTGAAAAAAAGCCGCAATAATTATACACCAACACAATGCAATTAAATCCATTTGATTTTACAGAGTTCAAATCCAGTAGTTGTATACTGTCAACTTAATGTGACAGTCCCCTGAAAAGAAAAATACTACTGTTGGTTAGACCTAGGAAACTGCACCGCTTCCTGCCGGCCTTGACACACTTCCTGTGTCCTTATGTTTACAGCATACAACTACTGCATCGTATCACTACTGCATAAATCTCTCTTAGAGATTTAGAAATGTATTATTTCTAAAAGTTCAAATCCAGTTTCAAAACAAAAGCTATGCAAATATTTCTGCTGAGATTACTGAAATCGTAAGTCTATTGTTTGTTTCGTACCAAACGACCCTTGCAAACATAAGAAAGCACTGTCTTGATGGCCTTTTCTCCATCCATAAACTCAATCCCGGACAGAAAAGAAGCTGGGAAAAATACCTCTTTCGAAATTTTGCTATTTTAATATATACTAAACTACTATGTTTTCGCGTAAATACGAAGAGAGCTTCTCAAGAACATGCATGTGATTTCGTCATGTTTACTGCCACCTGCTTTTGCTGAGATGATGGAGTTAATTTTCTAGGGATAATATTACTGATTAGCTGGGATAAATATGAAATATGAATGGTTATTTTCAATAGCGCTCAGCCTTTCGCTTCAGACAGAGCCTACTTCCTTTTTCTATAGTAAACACATACTTAAAGATGGACGATGTATTATCAGATTTTTATGCAATCATAGAAACTGAACACTATATCAACAACAACAACAACAGTGACGTCAATAACAACTAGTACAGTTCTCATACAACTACCTCAAAATAAGCAGATCATGACAATGGTCTACATCGTGAATGCAGTTACTTTTCATTAATGCACACACATACACACACACACACACACACACACTCAGTCTCTCTCTTATACATACGTCATGGTCATATACATCCATACATAAAACATTAAATTCTTATGAATCATATTTAGATAATCTGTATAAAGCACAAGTAAATGCAAATATAGTCTCTTACGCTTTATATATTACACACACATACATATGTATATAAATATACACACAGGCTCAAACATATATATGCGCACATATAGTGAAATGGGTAGATAGATTGATTCATAGATATACAGAGTGGAAAAGAGATAAGTCGATGTATACAAAGCAATTCATGTGTTTTGGCGTGTATGTGTAAATAAAAAGATATTAAAAGACAGGATATTCCCAGTGCCAAAAGAAAGTAGAATTAAGGTCAAGAGTTCAAATTAAAAGAAAGGGTTTTTACATGTATTTGCCGCATTTTAAGACAATCAGCTATGCTCCCAACTCCTCACCCTAAGTACACGGTTTTTGGTGACATTTATGGGATTCGACCCTGTATTCAACCACTTGAGTATGAAGATGCATCGAGAAAATATTGTCCCATGTATTGTTCGTATGAAGAGTGCTACTGAGAAATTGACCATCTGTTCGGCCAGACTGGTGATATAACACAGTTGAATTTCTAGCAATAAATTTATATGTTAAAGTGTCTGTTTTGTGTGTTACTACAGTGATTAGCCATACAGAAACACTCCTGCACTGGTGCAGATTTCTGTACATTTAAACTTAGTCATTTTTACACAAAACTTTATACACTTATATAAACAAAAAGTATTTTGTAAATCTACTCAATGTCTTACACATGTTTGTAAAACCAGGCTCGGCTAGCAAAACAGACATATATTCAAACATGTGAATGATATTTATACAAACACATATGTATCACTCGCACTTCAAATATCACGGGCTTAAGCATAAGTGCAAATTAAATTAAGTTATAATATTCAGGTACAAGCATACAATTCTATATATGCCCGTATATACACACGTATTACACATGTATATATATGTAATTATTGTCACACGCTCTGTATATATGATATATATATATATATACATATATATATATATATATATATATATATATATATATATATATATATATATATATATATATATATATATATATATATATATATCATATATAGATATAGACACATATAGATGCATACATATGTCTATATATATATATATATATATATATATATATATGATAGTATGTTTTATGTACAGACACTGATAGAGGGTATTAACATATATACAAACGCATGTATATGCATATATATGTATGCGTGTATATTTGTTTGTATACATAGATATACATGCACAGACTCGCTTGTGTATATGCATATACGTTATATGTATGTATGTATGTATATATGTATGATAGCCTGCCACGAGAGTACAAATGAAATACACACTCGAATAGTAAGGAGAACACTTCATCAACAGAAATAAGATACCCATTCGTAATTACAGTAGTGAGGGGAACAATTTGATATGTCTTTTGATAGCTACATTTATCTTGAACAAAATATTAAGAGGACTGCAGTTTTCCATTTATTAATTTTGTTTAAGTACATTGGTCTAAAGTATAAGGGAAGAACCAATAACAATACGGTTTCTCTAAATGCACGTCAATAATAGCAGGAAAATCTAAGAGAGGTCATAATGATAGTGAGTTCAGCAATTTGGATTTTCTTCAATAGAATTTTGTAATTTTAATATAATGACCCTAACAAGAAAGAAAAAGACAATGAAAATCTAATATTAACCATCAAATAAATACAATGTAACAATTCCCCCATATACATGTGTGTGTGTGTGTGTGTGTGTGTGTGTGTGTGTGTGCCTTCGTGCGTGTGTGTGTGTGTGTAAATAGATAGAGAGATAGATAAATAGATGTGTGGATGTGTGTGTGTGTATCTATGACTGTAAGTATATAAAGGTATGTGAATATATGCAAACATTTGTTTAAGTCAAAAATCTGTCTCAAGGCTACTGTCTCAAGGCTAGAGATCTCGCTCATTTCTATTCATGCGGCGTTTCTCCGAACCCGGTTACACGATACCCCTTAAACAAGACGCGAATCCCCGGAAAGTTTTGCAACAGATGACATCCTTTCTACCCTGCAAGCTGCTGACAATCTGTTTCATTTGGATGAGCTGAAACAGTATGAAAGGAAGTGTTGCCTCCAGGACAACACGCGCCACCCGCTCCCACGAGCAAACACAAGATGCAATGGTCGTGTCCCATCCTTAGGACAATGAGTTACGTTCTAACAGCTATAAAGGGAAGCTAGCAACATAAGGAATGTCTCAATATGTTCGAATGTCGAATAAAATATTTGTTTAGTATGGTATCAATAATTGCATAATAGTTTTGTATGTGTTATGTCAGATTTAAAGCTTTCTCTTCATTTGCTTAGAAGAGGCAGAGAACGCTGGTTATATATTAAAATGGGAAATTATCCTGGGTTGGTTCTAATTAGGGAAAAAAAAACTTAGTAGGGGTGGGGCGGGTTCCTACATACACACATGCATATACTGAGCTATACTTGCGAGCAAAGCACTTGTAGAAATAAGACATACGCAATTGTGAAAGAATTTATACATACGTACATACATTCATGCACATGTACCCATACATATACATACATACACACGCACACACACACACACACACACACATATATATATATATATATATATATATATATATATATATATATATATATATATATATGAATGTGTGTAGTATGTCTATCTACACACACACACACATATATATATATGTACGTATATATATATATATATATATATATATAGAGAGAGAGAGAGAGAGGTATAGATATATATATACATACCTCAATATATATATATATATATATATATATATATATATATATATATATATATATATATATATACATTAATATATATAAACACGAGGAATTACACGTGCAGACGCTTATCAAAATTCATGAAGCGGTTGAGTTTCAAACTTGTGGCCATTAAACTCATATATCAACTAAATTACTCTAAAGAATTACGAGACAATTACTACAGAATCTTTAACAGCGCATATCGTATAACGAATGTGGGAGAAAATGTTACCAATATACGCGAGATAGAAAAAAGCCTTCCTTACATTAATATGATATTCATGTAATGGGGTTCAAAATGATATAGGGAACTCCTTGATTAGCTTAAATAAAAAATGTTACACAAAGGATTTCTGCCAGGTAAACCGAGAAAACGGGTTTAATAGAATATAGTTTATGAATATTATTATTATTATGTAATAGGGAGGACGTATGGCATAATAGTTGGTGAATTGTATTCACCCTCGCGAGATTGCAGTTTCAGTTCACAAACCGGATGGTGCGCTGTGTCCTTTAGCAAAATACTCCATCTTACATTGCCCTGAGATCACTTCGTCATCTGATGCGTGGTACAGCGTTCACCTTTTCACAAAATGTGGTCGATTTGGTGGAGTGTGTGAGCACATGCATTTGAGCACTCTTTCATCACCCTGGGCAGGAGACTACGTGGTTATTTAATTAAATGGCCAAGTGGATTAGCAGCAGGATTAAGGCGGCGAGATGGCAGAAACGTTAGCACTCCGAGCGAAATGCTTAGCGGTATTTCGTCTGCCGTTACGTTCTGAGTTCAAATTCCGCCGAGGTCGACTTTGCCTTTCATCCTTTCGGGGTCGATAAAATAATGTACCTGTCATGGGTTCAGAGGTTGATGGCATCTGCTTATCCTCACCCTCGTAACAGTTAGACTTGTACCTTAATCGGAATGTAAAAGAACAATTTATGGCAAAAATAATATTATTTATATTACAACCTAATCTTATTTCACTATTCTCTTTCTTCCACCCTATTTCTCTTTTTTATTACTTTTTTTTACTTGTTTCAGTCATTTGACTGCGGCTATGCTGGAGCACCGCCTTTAGTCGAGCACATCGATCCCAGAACTCATTCTTTGTAAGCCTGGTTCTTTTTTCTGTCGCTCTATATGTTACTTGATTTGTTTTACATTTGTTTCAGTCGTTGCTCGCAAAAAACATTTGTCTCCGTTTTTCATGTTGAGAGACAAGCACATTCTCACGCAGCGTGTTCGTGTGTAGAATTGTAGAAAACGATGTTGCAGTCGTACATTCATGGAAGGACATATACTGATATGCTCATAACTGTTTGCATCGGGAGCCAAATACTTTTAACTGAAATCATAATGTATTAAGCAGTTAAAACGTCAGATATTTCGTACGAATTCATAAGATATTAACATAAGCTACGTATCAAGGACTAAAATGTAAAAAGCGGGGTTGGAAGATACGTATATACTAAGTAAATTTATCGTAATAATGAACAGAATAAAGATTATCCAAAAGTTTACTTAATAACTTTACATATGAACAAACTCAAGACACAGATATGCATATACACAGGCCCAACATAAGGCTTCACAGATTCATATGCACACGCATCCATGCATACTCACACATATGCAAGTAGTGATGTATTTATGATTGTATATTAATGCACTATTATTAAAAGATTGAGTCTGCCCAAGTTGACGCTCGCATACGGTCGCACACACCTACGCACATGCAAACAATCATACACACATAAATACACACACACACACACACACACAACATATATATATATATATGCGTCTGTTTGTGTGTTTGCGTGTGTTTGTGCAGTCAGAGTTTCTAATTACATATTTATGAGCGTGTATTATTGAGTGAGTGTATACATGTAACTATTAAAGATAATTGAATTAATACTGATTCTATTAATTAATGAGATAAATTCGCTTGGCTTTCATGACTTATTGCAATCTCTTAAACCGTTACCTAATATATTATGAACCAGAATCAAATGCAGACACTATTAAAAACGCTATACATACATGCTGATACATATATGTATGTGTGTGTGTGTGTATGCATGTATGAATGTGTGCGTGCGTGTATATATATATATATATATATATATATATATATATGTAAATATAGGTACACGTCTCTATATATAAATCTACACGCACATATGTGTATACACCCTAATATTCTGACAGAAAAGCATGCGTTCTTGTACATGTGTATTTTAATGTAATTGTAGCAACACGATGCGCTAAGGTTAGCGCCTCAAACATTCACGCAAGCTCAAAAGCGCAAACAGACACCTGCATGCACAGATACGCTTTACGCACACGTACATACAAACAACACACAGGCACACACAAACATACACACACAAAAGCGCATATGTATATATATATATATATATATATATATATATATATATATATATATATATATATATATATATATATATATATATATATATATATATATATATGTATATGTATATACCTACATATATTCTGATCGATTCTTCCGTGTGTTAACAAGTATCTCGTTTCATTCTGTCAAGATACCCTTTGCAAGACGAGTAGCCTGTGATATACATCTCGTTTGGATATTTGCCACACACACACACACACACACACACACACACACACACACACACACACACACACACACACATATATTATGATTGACCGTTGACTGAACACTATTCAATTTTTTCTCTCCGTGCTTTTCTCCTTGTCTCCGTATTCTTTCTGTTGAAGAGCGTAGCTCGAAACGTCAAAGACTTTCCGTATTCCCGAGCGTCATACTAATATATCCTTTTGTTATTTACACCACCTGTCCTCGTCTGTTGTTATTATTTGTATATTCTCCCATATATATATATATATATATATATATATATATATATCATACAATTGAATTCATAATCATGCTCTAATACCTTTCCAAATATACACATCGGTAGTAAACTGGTGTTTTTTTACTCTCAAAGGAAAGAAGTCGATAACATTTTTAAACCATGCGATATCTTCTTTGTTAACATTGGACAGGATGAAAAAAAAAACACATTTATGGCAGTATAGCGATTGATATTATTTATTACAAATATGAAATTAGAAAGGATGATGTAAAAACTCCTCTTTCACACTTACCCTTCTACAAATAACAAACTATAAAAAAAAATGTAAGTTTTCAATAATAATACATTCAGTATGCATTGTTGTAGGCTTTATGTTATGTAGGAAATTTTTTGTAAGTGTCATCCATTAACATGTTTATAAAGAATAATATCAATCAGGATAATGTCATAGACATTTTTTGTTTTGTAAAATGTGAAATGATGATGAGAAAAGTTATTAAATGGCTAAAAATGTCATGGACTGCTACATTTTCTGCGTAAACAATGAAAATCACTTTAAAAAATGGCTGGAATTGTTATAGATAGAGGGACCGGCTGCACACACTAACGCACGCACACACAATACACACACTCACAGACACACACATAAACACACATACTCCTATACGCACGTACAAATAAATAAAAACACACAATGTCCTAACGCGCGTGGTTATAAGCAGCTGTGGTTATCATATTCACATATATAACTTCCTCTTTGTAGACGTATTATTTTAAAATGCCTCATCGCCTGCCTCTTTCCACAAAAACTTGATCTTGTTTTAAATGCTTCTGTGATAAACGTTGCGCATAATTAGTTTAAGAATCACATCAAATTAGCTCTATCGCTGGACACCCGTTAGAGATGGATTTTCGCTCAGCGGCAGCTGGACACGAATGACAGTAGAGCTCCACTGGCGAAATTGGCGCTGATTCCATAGAAACTTACTGTTCTGCTCCCCCGAGATGTGATCATTCGTGGATGAAAAATCTAACTGTTGAATGTGTTATGGGATCACAAATTAAGCAGGTAAGTTTATCTGTAGATCCACTGCCATATAAAGCCTCAACATCTTTGGTTTTCGGGTAGTGTTATTCAGTATTTGACCGTAGGGAGTAATCTTCTCAAAATGACAAGCTATTTTCCCTCGTTTGAGACATCACACAGTTCTGGTATTTGCGATATATTTCCTATGAAAAATGCTGGTTTTCCAGAATTTAAGGTTGATCTTTGTCGCAAATTTATTTTCTGGTTTGTGCTTGGGATTTTTTCGGGAGCTAATCCTCGAACCATGAAAACTAATGACTTGAAAGAAGACTCATTTTATATGGGCCTTGATGAGGGGAACTTTAGTACATAAAGATTCTGTCTTTCCATACATTCCTATAACAGAGACAAACAGTTACCAACTAATGTTTTATCATTTGGAGAAGTTCCTCAACTACTCCGATGGATCATCGATACTGGGTGCATGTTTCAATTGAGTGTATATATATATATATATATATATATATATATATATATATATATATATAAGGGCAGCTACATGCTAGAGCCACATGCTACAAGATGTTAAATGACTCTGTTTATAATTATGTACATTCAGTTATGTTATACTAATGACGGTAAAGGAAGTTATATCCCTGAACTGGAAATCAATTGGTCTATGTTTTAAACAAGTCGTTCATATAACTTAAATATATTTCTTTACATTCTTTCTCGGTAGATTCGCAAAGTTTTCTTATCTGCCAAAATATTCTTAGATTCTACTTGTAATTCACATAGCGATTTATCAAGATTCATTTCTATGTGTTTAAGAGAATTAAACAAAGAAAACCAGCGTTTGTAAACAGTAAAGATTCGAAATATATGATATAAGACATTTTAAACATTCAAGTCTCATTGCGGGGTGTACATTTATTTTTTCTCCCAGTGTTATCCAAAGAAGGACTTATAATTATTATATGTCTAAGATTAGTTGATGTTACTACCAATATTAACATTTTGCAGACGATTAACCTCACATTAAGAGTATATATTTGTAATGCATAGGTCTTCACTACGTTTCATTAGCTTTATCTCCGAATATTATTAATATGTTTACAATGTACATATCCAGGAATAAGAAACGTGAACGCCAATCGAAGTATTAAATCGTAACGTGGTGTTGATGAAAATAGTGTATCTACTACACTGGAAAGTAAAAGTTAATTATCCGGAAAATTTTAATCTTGTATTCTTAGAGTTGTAAATCATGCAGATCGCATGATAATGAATCAGGCGGGAAAGTGTAACTTTCAATTAAAATGTAAAATTATAACATTTTCATTTATACGAAGAAGAAACTGGCTGTTGGCCAAGAGGTACAGAGGCTGTCAGACAATCTCATGATGGATGAACGTTTCGTGTCCTAAATCAAGCAATTAATTTTTCCTAAGTCCAAGACAACTGAAAATTATTACAACCGTTTACGAAGAGGGTAAGAATTATCAATACTGTTTATCAAGATCTTAACAATCACGATTACATAGTATAATATATATTTATTACTAACAGAAGTCGACTCTGTTATCGTGAGTAAAATGTCCTCGAAATGCGTCCATAAAAAGTAATATGCAATCAGATAAATACAGTGCAGTTGCTTTTGATTTGTCACCACATTTTAAGGTATTAAGAAAAATATAATTATATAGTTCAGCAAACACTTCGTTTACTACAAAATATTTCCATTAATTTCCCTCACTAATCTTTATATACTTTGTATATTTGTATATAGTGGAGGCGCGTGGCCTAGTGTTTAGGGTGTCAGCTCCATGATCGTAAGATTGTGGTTTCGATTCCTGGACCGGGCTACGCGTTGTGTTCTTGAGCAAAACACTTCATTTCACGTTGCTCCAGTCCACTCAGCTGGCAAAAATCAGTAACGCTGCGATGGACTGGTGTCCCGTCCAGCTGGAGAACACATACGACATTGAAACCGGGAAACCAGGCCCATGAGCCTGGCTAGGCTTTAAAGGGCGCATTTATTTTTACTATTATATTTGTATATATAGAATCTACGTCGTAAATACACTAAATTAAGAATTAAAAGAAGTTGATGCAATATTCGACTCGATTTTAAGACATAATGTTATATATAGAGATTGTAACAACTTGTAGAATGCTTGGGCAAATTAGATATAGTATCTGTATAATGTATTCTCCCCCAAAATTCTAGTTAAACAAAAATTGTAACAGCGACAGCGGAAATAACGCCAGCAACCTCGTAGTCACAGCCACATCAATATCTCTAACATCGCAAACAACAACAACAACAACAACAACGAAAGTATCATTAAGGATAACGATAACAATAGGAAAAAAAGGGGCCCAAAATAAAACAACATTAAAAAGAATAGGGATAATGATTTTCTTCATTCTAGCCACATGTCTTCGAGAAATAGAAAAAAAAAAAAAAGTTTACTCGGTGGTACAAAGAAAGAAAAGAAAATGCGGTGTGTGTAAAAAAAGCAAGCACATTTCCAGATTACGAAGGGAGGGGTTAAGAGACATTATACAATATACAGAAGGATTTGTTAAGGATTTTAAATGTTCACAGACATACACATTTCAAATGCATATGCATACATATACACAGATACATATATACACACACGCAAACATATTCCTGCATGTTTACATATTTGCATGGAAATAAATTAAAAATTGCAATAAAACGATAATTAAGAAATGTCCTTTAAGTTATAATTCAATTCCTTTCCAATTTCGGCTTCTCGAGCAAAATGTGCAGAGGGTGTCTGCATTACACCTGGCGCTTGATCCATGGAAATTGCATCACTTTATCCAGCTCGAAGGGGTTTACTCTTTTGCATGTGTGTGGTGCATCAGGAACTCTATAAATATCGGAGCAGATTTCCAAGGAGCCTACACATTTCCAGGACTTCCTATTATAGCGCACTCAACTCAGGACCGCAACCATTGACCATATATTTAAATCTGGTTGCGCACCATCTACCACCGTTAATTTTATCACTCACTGTTACATACGTGGTGCAAATTGGATGCTATCATTAAGCAGAATGAGGGCGGTTGAGTCGCATCTCGCCTCCTCCTTGGCGAGTTTCACTTCTAGTGTCCGTATCGACGATGAGGAGTGAAAGATATTCATTAGTTTCTATACTGCCTAAATGCGCTTTTCACCGGAGCATTATCGGTTTTCCTGTGCGCCAACATTTCGTGCCTATGGTACACTATATAACTGTGCATTATTTCATTCAAGTATATAGCTTATTACTAAAGATCCTATGTTGTAAATATCATTTGTAAATTACCACAAAAGATTTCCCTTCTTTGTTCCTGCGTTTATAATTTCAAAATTATTTTCTTGTAATCGTTGTTATTTCGTATATTGTTTATTTCAACTCTGTCAAAGTTTGAGTTTATATGACAGCTTTCTGTCAAGAAGTGATTATTTTTCTCTGCTTGTGAAATATATGCGCCGTATTATGTATCTATATAGATTTTCGTTTCATTCAAACTATTTGGTCTGGAATACTGCCTCAATAGCCCTTAGCAAACTTGGGTTCAATATAAACATAAATAAAACAACGTAGAACAGACGAAATATAACACACTCTGTTTCTCAGCCAGTATCTGAAACAAGACCTTGATATTCTACGAGATGTCTCCGGAGAATATATACTTAAAACTATTTCTTTTCTTCTGTTTTTGTCTTCTAATTAGTTTAATCCCACTGAGCGCCAGGTCATATTTGTAACTATATCAAGCAGAAATAGTAATAATAATAATAATAATAATAATAATAATAATAACAGCAACAACAACAACAACAACAACAACAACAACAATAATAATAATAATGATAAGAAGAAGGAGGAGGAGGTGGAGGAGGAGGAGGGGGAGGAGAAAGTGGAGCAGGGAAAAAGAATAATAATAATAAGAAGAAGAAGAAGAAGAAGAAGAAGAAGAAGAAGAAGAAGAAGAAGAAGAAGACAAAGAAGTAGAAGATGAAGAAGAAGAAGGAAAAGAAGAAGACAAAGAAGAAGAGGAAGAAGAAGGGGAAGAAGAAGAAGGAAAAGAAGACAAAGAAGAAGAGGAAGAAGAAGAAGGAAAAGAAGAAGCCAAAGAAGAAGAGGAAGAAGAAGAAGGAAAAGAAGAAGAAGAAGAAGAAGAAGAAGAAGAAGAAGAAGAAGAAGGAAAAGAAGACAAAGAAGAAGAGGAAGAAGAAGAAGGAAAAGAAGAAGAAGAAGAAGAAGAAGAAGAAGAAGAAGAAGAAGAAGAAGAAGAAGAAGGAAAAGAAGACAAAGAAGAAGAGGAAGAAGAAGGAAAAGAAGAAGACAAAGAAGAAGAGGAAGCAGAAGAAGGAAAAGAAGAAGACAAAGAAGAAGTGGAAGCAGAAGAAGGAAAAGAAGAAGACAAAGAAGAAGAGGAAGAAGAAGAAGGAAAAGAAGAAGACAAAGAAGAAGAGAAACGTTAACACCAAGAATAAAATATATTCTTCAGCAATTTCATCACTCCGAATTCAATACTGAATACAGTTTGTCGCATATACCATTAAATACATCAATCAAAATATAAATATCTCATAAAAATCAAATTTATGCATCTCCGCTTTTTCTCTATAACCATTTATCTAATAGGCTTTACAGTAGTCTATATGTACAAAGATAACCGTTCATTTATATATATATACGCACTCAGAAACGCAGACCAATACATATGTATATATATATATATATATATATATATATATATATATATACTTGTGTGTGCACGTATGTTTCTATGCGTATATATATATATATATATATATATATATATATATATATATATATATATATATATAAATATACACAAACACACACATACAATCAGAGACATACATAGACACATACATATATACATACATAAATACCTACGTTTACACATACACATACATACATCTACAAATGTTAATATACATATAAGAAACACTGTAATGATGTGGGTAGAATATATATTTTGAGTGTTATAGGAATCTATGTGCTTACATTGAATATATGCACACTCATATCACTATATACGAATATAGTATGTGTGTATGTCCTTTGTGTGTGTGTGCGTGTGTTTTGTGTGCGCGCGTTCTGTATGTGTCTGGATTGTGTGTGAGTACGCTTGCTTATTTATATACGTACAAGCGCAGACATCTTAATGACTAAAAAGCTACTTGGAGGTTTTCAAAAGAAATTCAATTAATAAATCTGCCGGATTAAAATTTTTCTTATCCCACACAGCTACGTAACATATGGTCTTATATACACATAAGCGAATAGGTACGCATACACACACTCGTATGCACACACACACATACACATAAACAAATATAAATATATATGAGCTTGCATACATAAACATATTTGTATACATGCACCGCACACATTAATACAGAATATACATTTGTTCATAAAAATATGTAGTGAAACATAAAGACACCCATACGTGAATAGAAATTTATACACACGCATACATAAAGACACTTACATGCAGACGTAATGGAATTCACACACACACATCCAAAACGTATGTGTATCTTAATTTGTGGATGTGTATAATATAAAACAGCGAAAGTTTGTGAAAAACAAAATTTCTTTATTGCATTTCATAGAACGACGCCAAGAAAATTATTAAATTTGCTTTCACTTTTATTTCAGACGTTTCATTTCTGAATTACAAAAGAAACTTAAAGACAGAAAAAGAAACCGCTGTAAAAAAAAAACAAAACAAAAAAACAATGATAACAAGAACAGCTACCAAGGAATAAAATAACTAATGCAAAGAAAGAAACCATTCTCTAAATACATTTGCAATTTTGTAAATAATGTCTGAACAAATAAATCCACTTTGACTGACTGAGATTTTGACCGTAACAAAACACTTATAAAAGTGCTTAATGTCAGAATTGCTATAGAATTAAATTAAAATTAAATTTCTCTGAGGAGGTTACTCCTAAGGAATTTTCAAAATGTCTACCATGTTATAGAATAGAAATTAACTATGAAGAAAAGACGTTTAATTAAATTATCATCACGTGCTATTGATCTTCTTTCCATCTACAATAGAAATTAATATTGAACCTCCTTATACATAAATAAAAGCATGGAGGTGTAGAAAAGTAAAGGAATATTTACTATAACGCTATAATTATGTATAATATACGACCGATGATAGATCTGTAATGTCTGTTGTTTAACCCCCAGTTAAACCTGATCAAGATGAGCTCCATTATAACCAAATAGTTTTCAACTGTAAACACGAACCATTGTACAATTATGGATAGCCAAAGAGTAGAATTAATTTTATATGCTAAGGAATCAGATGAAATGTCAACTAGTTGACATTTCCTCTGCCTTCGCAATGAAGTGTTTTACCCGAAACGATTCACTTGTTTTCTTTCCCAGGGCATAGAATTTCTTTTATTCCATTGTTTGAGATGTTTATATTACTTAGCTGTTGCAGGAAAGGCGTTCCATTTCTAAAGTTGCAAGTTGTGATTTCTAGAAATGTTCTAATAATTATAACAGATGAAGGTGGGGCAATATGAAATTCCCACATTGGAATACTATTGGTTTTTAGCCATATAACCTATAACCTATCAGGGCATGCTTAGGGTAAAAAGGAGCGGAGGAAGATGAGTTAATTATGATTTTATTCAGCATATTCTCTCATATTCACACACTTGTGCGTGTGTGTGTTTATACGTCTCTGGGTGTGAAATATTAAAGGAAAAGGAGCACGCCGTCTGTTACGACGACGTGGGTCCCTGCTGATACGATCAACGAAACAGCTTGCTCATGAAATTAACGTGCAAGTGACTGAGCACCTAACAGACACTTGCATCCTTAACGTAGTTCTCAGGGAAATTCAACGTGACACAAAGTGTGACAAGGCCAGCCCTTGAAATACAGATACTACTCATTTTTGCCAGCTGAGTGGACTGGAACAACATGAAATAAAGTGTTTTGCTCAAAGAAACAACTCGTCGCCGGGAATTGAACTCACGACCCTACGATCGCGAGCGAAATGCTCTAACCACTAAGACACGCGCCCTCACATGTGAAATATAGATGTGTTTGTATTGAGTTTAATATTCTTTATGAATGTGGGTGTATTCTTGTCTCATGTATATAATTTTCTGTATTTATAGAAAGAACGAAAAATTGATAGATTAATGTCGTTTTATAAAAATAACGTTTACAGATTTCTTTATAAGCCAAAGGTTAATTTCATTCTGGATATTTAAATCTATTTCTCAGTTATTTTTAAATATAACGATAAAGTATAGTTATAGGCGATCTGAAGACTAAGATATTTTAATAGGACTGTTTATATGAAGTACATTAACGTGAATTAGCTTCTGATAAATGAAGATACGAAGAAAAGTAAAAATATGTTCATAAAATATACATTGCAAGGAGACTTGGAAGTGATAAAAATTGTCACCTTCTCCTTCTGATAGAAATCATAACTACCTATTCCCCTGATTTCTCCGATTATATTTTTGATACAATAAACAGAGAGAAATACGTGACAGTATTTCGTCTGTAAGAAGAGGAATGAGTAGCAACTTAAATTTGATGATGAACTGTGCAACTCTCAAGACGAATCTACAAGAAACATACAAACATATATATAAAAGGAACTTGATACGTAGATACAAAATTAAGGGTATTTCTTGCACAACACATGTAAGTGACTGGTTATTGTTGGCACTCCATCGCTTACGACGTCGACAGTTCCAGTTGATCAGATCAACGGAACAACCTGCTCGTGAAATTAACGTGCAAGTGGCTGAGCACTCCACAAACACGTGTACCCTTAACGTAGTTCTCGGGGATATTCAACGAGACACAGTGTGACAAGGCTGACCCTTTGAATTACAGGCACAAACAGAAACAGGAAGTAAGAGTGAGAGAAAGTTGGGGTGGAAGAGTACAGCAGGGTTCGCCACCAGCCCCTGTCGGAGCCTCGTAGAGCTTTAGGTGTTTTCGCTCAATAAACACTCACAACGCCCGGTCTGGGAATCGAAACCACGATCTTATCACTGCGAGTCCGCTGCCCTAACCACTGGGCCATTCATTGCGCCTCCACAGGTGACTGGATATGTATGTATAAGCGTCTAGAGGTATGCATATATTCACATGTATACCTGTGATTTTGTATACAATACTAACACGTACATTTATTTGCAAAGTTACACACACCAGCACACACACTCAAGCACAGACACAATCCCCCCCCCCCACATATATTTATATACACACATTGGTAATCGTGAGCGTCTGTGTGCGTATGTAATCGAGCGCTTTTCAACATTATGGAACTATAACTGACCTATACCGTGATTGTTGCACTCTTAGAAAATCAATGAAATAGATTGCTTTTAAGCTTATCAGCTATCTAAACACTTGTCAAAGCATTACATCTTCAAAATAAAGTATTAGCATTAATTAAGTATATGTACTTGAAGTAATTCACAATTTTAATTAATTACTAGTAATTTAAACAAAAAATAACTTTAAACAAAAAAATTAACATCTATCGCTGATATATTGACACTCGAAAATACTAAAAACCATGCTCATTACTCAAGAGAGACTATGTTCCTCCTTATAGAAAAGTTTTAAGTAAATATAGAATTACTAAGGCTAGCGGTCATTTTAATTTCAGATTTGCCTAACGGTTTTCCTCAGAAATTGATTAACGTCTTGGTGTAGTTGTACGACGTGACGCATTGTAAGAGTTGCTGGAAGCGAATAATCATACCATTCTACATAGAGACATACATATAATTTAACACATCTATTAGTTAGGAGTGATCATGCATTGTTTGAAGGCTTGGATAACATATGTAAATATGAGGCTATAAGTAAGAAGAGGCACATCCGATAGAGAAGAAATAGAATTTGTTTGCTACTGGAATACTTGGAACACATGATATATTCAAAGCGAAAGAAATCAAATAAAATATATTTGCACTTTATTTCTACCACACCCATTTGTATCGTGTTAATTAACTCAATTAAGCTTTTACTTCAATTAAATCTACAAGCAACGTAATTGCCAGCTACAAAGGATATCATAGTAAGACTCTACTTAAGTGACTCTACTAATTAAACAATTTTTTTTCTTTTTCAGTGAAGGATATTTCAGTAGAAAGTTAAATGAAAATTCATCCTTTTTTAACGCGAATCATGTTATTTTAATACTCATTTCGTTACCACAAATTTAGTATAAACAAATTTGACTAAAACCTCCATATACTTATGCAAACCTAACTCAGTTGCTGTTCCATTATGCTCTGTATTCATATATCTCTTCACCGTATGTTTCTTTGCTATAAATATCTTTGCTTATCATGGAATTATCAAAAATCAATAAATTTACACGCATTGAACTTAACGTAATACTCTTAAACTTCACTCAGATTGTTCGTGCTTTCAGAAGATTAATAATTTCGAATCAGGATTTCCAAATCATATTAATGTGAAAAATTCTTGGAGTTAACGCAAACATATCAACCCATTCTTTTGATTAATCTTAATACCAAGTTCTATATGGATGGAATATAATGGATTCTAAAGATCCCTGCATATTATTTACAATAGTGATGCTTTTTGAATCAAGTGAAGATTGAATAAGTTCAAAATAGAGTTTGAGGCACTTAGATGAAACACCATTTCTAATAACTAGCATCTTTATATAAACCCCATTAATTTCAACTTCGTGTTACAACACCGGAAAGATAGTTTGAATGATATACATTGAGGTTTTTTTTAATTTAGCTGAAAGTGTTTAAAATATTACTGGGAGAGAACCAATAGAAATGAAACTAGTCAATGGAATTGATGTCCATTTGCAGTCACAGCTGAATGGTCGATAAAATTTCAATTAGCTGTTATTATGATCGCAAAAGTGCAAGGAGGAAGACAATGACGATGATGATGAGGATGAAAATTGTGAGGTAGTAGTGGTGGTGATTCTTGTACATATTCTGTTCGTTATTTTAATGAGTGTTTTGTGAAATATGTATTCTATGGGTTGTATTCAAATCCACGGTAATAGTGGTTCCAAACTTTGGCACAAGGCCAACAATTTCGTGGGAGGGGCTATGTCGATTACATCGACACTTGAAAATGATTGATACTTATCCTATCGACGCCGAAAGGATGCAGAGAAAAAATCGACCACAGTAGCATTTGAATTCAGCTAAAGAATTTTGTCCGGCGTTCACGCTACGGCAATATTGATCCATAAGTCTTCTATGACCAAAATTGTACTACCATCACACACACACACACACACACACACACACACACACACACACACACACACACACACACACACGCACATACACAAATGAAAAATATATACAAAAAATAGTAAATTAAAATTGGTTAAGACATATGGGAAGCTTGTGCAGAAACAGAAAAAAAATGTGGATTGTACTTGTGATCTTGGGGGGCCCAAAATCGTAACAGGTATTTTGTCACATGTGAACATGATTCAAAAAAGTTCAGATCTGAAATTTAGACATGTAGCGGGGTCCATCGAACTTTTCCAGATGAGCCATCTTTTCATATTACAAAGACCACATTTGCTACTACCGTTGGTATAAAGCTTACACTTGGCTAAGAACTTCCAGTAAATTCTGTAGCTGACTCCTTGTTCTTTTAAGAACCATATATAACTGGATAATTTCGTAGTTTTTTTCCTTTGTTCCAGTGTCTGAAGCGTAAGGTGTGATTGTTGAACCTTACTTTGAAATTTCCCTCTGTGAGAACCACATATCTCTTGAATGAAACTGCGTTATTAGTGTTCGTACAATTTACGTGGCTTCATAAATAATGTCCAGGGTCATACAGGCTCCATTTGGCGGACACAAGTCTTTATCCCTGCAGGAATAGCCTGCTTCATGTTGTTTTGTTGCATTGTGTGAAATTATATACACACAGATTCACTTGAATTCGGTACCTTCTGGTTCATAGGTGAAGTCACGAAAACCGAAATAAAAGGAGCATATTTGTCCTCTTTTCAAGAGAGAATACTTATGTTTCTATCATAGAATAATATAGAAAGGCATTCTATAACAATCTAAATTCAGATGACATACTTCATTGCAAAGAAGGATTCTTTCTTCCCCTGAAAAAGTAAAAATATTTATCAAGCATTTTTGAGCAAAAAGTCTGTGTAGTCCCATGTTTCCAATCTATCGATTAGGATACAGATTAGAACCAGATTAACTTTATGTATTCTAAACCGCTAACGGTATAAGCATGTTATATCATTTTTTTCAATTTTTGATATCTTCTCCTTGTCGTCTACTAATTATGATTGAGTGCTAAGCTGTTCAAATACATATCCGTTTGCACTTTATTGCCATAAGGTAAGTATTGCCGGAAATATAACTGATAAAATAGAGTAAAACATATATGAAATGGGTAAGCTTAAATGGTCTACCTATATTAAATATGTTTCAGCATGTGTGTGTGTGGGGGGGAGTGAATTTGTTTTTGTACATTTGTGTGCATGTGGGATTATCGTATAACTAGTTCTATATCATTTCGATACATAAATATTTAAATATTTCATAGAAATATTTGTATTAACAAAGACGAGAAATAGCGTACTTTGATAAAATAAGCATCAAATAACCCACTAGTCCATATACAAAGTACATTGAAGCATCTGCTAGTTTATTTCCTGTGTAAGTGGTGCCTTCCACAAGTTATGTGTGCTATTGGCAGATGCATCGTTATGGCCATAGCTAATGATCGCAAGCGATCGCTGGGGTTTCAGAAAATTTAGACATCCCTGAATTATGAACAGGTATGGAAGCTTTCTATCAGGTACCTTTCTTCATTTATCTTAGTGACTGAACTGCAATCCCGTATTAGTTATCACCAATGACACTTCTACTAGACACTGTGTGTAGTCATGTCTTCAGAGACCTTAATCACAGGAACTAGCAATCAAGTGTGATTCCAGTTGTGATCATAAACATCGCCGATACTTAATAGTTTGCCGATGATGTGGAACAAATGAAAAATGAACAGCAGCAGTAGATAGACGAACGTAGTATATTCTTCATAAGTACTAACATGCCTTTTCTTCTCGGAAGATTTTATCTTCAGGGGCAGTTGAGACCTTGAGAGCAACTTACTTGGCTCCAAAACTGCTTCGATTTCAAGGTCATTATACAGGGTGTCCACAATGTCTGGGTACATGGAGTAAATAAAATCATAACATAATCAATTAAATATAAGAAATAATAATTTCTTAAAGTATGTGTTAATCCCCATGTGGGTACACGGAGTAAATAAAATCATAATATAAACAATTAGATATAAGAAATAATAATTTCTTAAAGTATGTGTTAATCCCCATGTACCCAGATTTTGTGGACACCTTCTAGAGTCATATACAAGATGGAAGACTTTTTGTTAGGTTTGCTAGATGAAAAATCTGTTATAAGGTGACGTGGAAAGCATGGTAACAACAGAGACGAAACTAGAACCTGTTAAAAATGAAAATGCTTATTGTCTTTCATTGTTCGATAACAAGGAGTAAATTTTGAACAAAATAAAGCGGTACTGCAGCCCGATTCCCTCAGTGAGTGGACGTTATGCTCTTATTTGGTAGTTTTATTTTATTAATTAATTTATTCTAATGATATATGTTTTGATATGTATTCGTTTCACACGATTTTTGCACGTGTGAATGAAGCCTGGTCGCAATGAATATGTTGTTTTTATAGTTGTCATTGTTAGTCTTTGTGGTTTATTTTGTTGCATTTTATCTATGAAGATGTAGGCGTAGTTATCATTCGTATTATTGCTGTATTTTCTTTCTGCCTGTGTAATCCTGTTTGTTGAGATAAGTCATTTCTTGTTGATCTTTTTTTTTCTATTTCCGTTATTTTTATTTGCTGCGGTTGATGCGGTTGCTGTTGGTGTTCCTTCAGCTCTAGTATCAGAAGCTGCCTATATTTGCAACTCTGTAGTATTTACTTAAATTCTGTTTTAATTTTTTTTTTTTTTTTTGTTACTTTTGATTTAACATAAATTTTCCAAGTAAACTGGCTCCGGTTTGTCTAGGATTTTAAATTGACACTAACCTAACCAAAATGTTGCAAAAATTGAGTCTAGAAAATATCGTGTTTGTGTTTGCAAAGCTAATAATGCGATTAAGTAACATCCTCAGGACAATATTTTGTTCAGAAGCACGTTAATCATTTCATGATGCTTCAACCATTTTAAACATCAATTTCTTACTTCCGGTTAATGATTTCCTTTCTTTTAGTTTTTTTTTTTTGTTTGTTTCTTTGAACGAAATGTATTTAGTATAATATGTTTAAACATGAAAAATTACAAGTAAAGCAAACATAACCACGTAAAATAGACTCATGACATCGGGGAGTCCGCTACTTACAGGGATTTCTATACGTGTTTATAGAATGTTAACAGGCAAGGACAGAAGCAACAAGATGGCAAACTGGGATGTCATTTGTTTGCATTGTGGACAACATTTTTAAGACTACTACATAGTTTTATTGTTTTCCGTTATTATCATTATTATTATTATTATTATTATTATTATTATTATTATTATTATTATTATTATTATTATTATCATTCTTCTTCTTCTTCTTCTTCTTCTTCTTCTTATTATTATTATTATTATTATTATTATTATTATTATTATTATTATTATTATTATTATTATTATTATTACTACTGAGTGAGAGAGCAGCGCATGCCATCAAAGTGACACTTGGGTAAAATATACGAAACCCAGTACACCCATCATGACTACTCGTCTGATAAGGGTATACCAGGCACATGCATCAGAAGAATGCGAGCGACATAGTGTTCTCATACCAAGAGTAACAGCGCATGAGCTTGCAGGTGAGGCCCAGGTAGAATTTTCTTCAGGTCGAGTAGCTCATCAGACTCCAAAGTTCTCCTGAATATGGTTTGTTTAAAAATGTTGAATGAAACACTCATGTTTCCAAAGGTGAATTATCCAAACCCCAATGAATTCCTCTTAGCATATGACTATGATGCTCCCTCATTACTTCTGTTCGTGATCAGAGATGCACATACCGTCAGCCACTAAGCAACGTGCTCAACTGTTTAATGTCAAACAAGTGACAAACAAATCAGTGGTACTAAGTAGAATATTTGCTGTAGTCCATCTTTTATACCAGGACAACACGATGTACAGGATAACACTTCCAATCGGTTAAGATAAGAAGCCATGAGAGCCACTGCTTCGTATTGCGTCAGGGCGTAGTTATTATTATTATTATTATTATTATTATTATTATTATTATTATTATTATTATTATTATTATTATTATTTATGGTTTCTTTACATTATAACTTTCACATTATAGCTGAATTCTTTGACAATATTCAGGCGATTTTCTAATTCTTTGTCGTTTTTGTCAAGCAGTTTTACATCATCCATATAGAGTAGATGATTAAGTTTCTAGTCAAAGATCTTGTACTCTCTTTTAGCATTATTCAGATGTGTGGATAATGGAGGCAGAGCGAAGCAGAATGGCAATGGCGATAATGAGTCACCTTGAAAGATACCACAGGCTATACTGATGTCTGATGAGGTGGTATATCCTTCTGTATGGTTTACAAAGAGGGTGGTTCACCACAAATTCCTGATTACTGTTACAATATTCACAACTGTTGGAGCCACTTTGTACATTCTCAGAGCCTTGATGATCCATGCATGGAGGACTGTCAAAAGCCTTCTTGTAATCTATCCAAGCGGTGCTAAGGTTTCTGCGTTTAGATTTTATTATTATTATTATTATTATTATTATTCAGTAGTCTTATTTTTATAATGTGCGTGCTTTCACTGAACTCATCATTATTGTTATTTCACCGATTGATGTTGCTACGGCAATTATTTTACAATATAAAATTATGTGTTAGGTTGCTAGAGCAACTTTAATTATAGAGTATGATGCTAACTTTTGGCGTCCGAAATTTTTAATACAACTGTGATATTCTTTTTTCACCACGATCATTATTATCTAGCCCTTATCTTGCCCCCGGCCCTGATGTCGTCTCGAGCATGCCAGCTTTCATCTAAAACGCGTTTAACCTTATATCAGCCACATTCACCTGTACTTTACATCTACCAAATTCTCCTGTCCCAACCTAGCTGTAATCTATTTCTTCCACCGACTCCTCAAACTTCTATTAGAGTTCATGTCCTATATACACCGAAATTATTCTCTCTTCCACACTTCCACCAACACCAACACCAACACTTCAGTTCTATTCACTTCATTATTTTGTATTCACAGACGCTGTCCATCCCAACGACCCTACATTTATTCAACTCTCCTCCCTTACCACTGTAACCATCATACCTTCTATCTCTCTCTCTCTAAATCTAAACGCTCACTTCTCTCTAGGGACCATGGTTTTATAACCTTCCCTCTTGTGCTAATGGACTTTCAAATTGCACAATAATGGCAATCCAATACGACAATCCAAATTGCACGTTTCCCATCTGTTATATCGCGATACTACACTGGCTGTGTGAGCTACGAAATCCTTATGGCCACTGTTATATCGCACGTTCGGATGACCTCTACTCAACTACTACGCCGTCTAGACTTCTCCATTTATATCTACGTATTGGTCTACCCTACTTCATCGCCTGGGGATATCGACACAACACTATCATAGGCCTAAAATTCTGATGGTTCCATTGATTTCGGCCTTCAACCATTCAAGTCAAAGCCCATTCCAAGCAAAATTCGAAACACTGTACACTAGGGTCAATTTTGTCTTTCACTCTTGATTCGATAATATAAAATAGTAATCAAGAAACCAGTTTGATAGAATCAAACAACCCCTTCAATGACAACCGCCTGAATTAGAAGCATCGTCGATAAGAGCTTTTAAGAGGCTGACAAAAGTATTCAGCGGATTTTATCTACGACCTTTAACGATTCTGGGTTCAAGTCCAACCAAAATCAACATTTCTGTTCGTCCATGTATGATCAATAAAACAAAACTAAGCAAGTATTGGAAACGTTTAAATCAACTGAAGGTTTTCCCTAAATTCTAGGTTTTGCGCCCACATCGGAAACAATTACTATTGTTTAGATGATAATGAATTTGCGATTCTTAGTTCGAATGTACCTAACTTAAATTTGTCGTTCAACTCACTCCAAGATAATATATATATATATATATCTATGTGTGTTTGTGTATGCATGTGTTTGTGCTTGTGTGTCTGTGCTCATTTTATTTCCATTCATTTCTACTTCTCTTCCTCAACAAATAGTTGGCCTTTTGCCAGTGAGATAAATCGTCATTTTAATATTATAATCATCAACATTATTAATATTTTTTTTTTTTTTATTCTTTAAAACACCATCATATGTTTCCCACTTCCAACTCACTAATACTCTGTTAGTCTTTTTCATACTATTATAGCTAATCAAATTATTTGCTTGCATAAAGCAAACTATAATCTTAACAAAACGTAAAAAAATAAGAAGAGAAACGTTACGAATGTTGCTCGGAATATTGGAAGAGATTAAATAAATAAATATGAACATATGCTCATAACTAAACTTGAGAAAATGAAAAAGACACACATTTATACCAAGAAAATATATGCATTTCAATAAATATTTTTTTTCCTAGAAAAAACAAATAATATAAAATAAAATCAATAAAGCAAAAGTTGGAGTTTTGCGATTAAAAAGTGTCTAAAATTAAAAACCAAAAATAATTGAGTTAGTATAAAGAAAACAAAATACCTGGTATTAAAATCTAGAATAAACAATTTTTAGATTTTATTTGGATTTAAATACGTTGGGAATTGTTCTATATTTGTATCTACAATATGTGTTTGCTCATCCTACCGACACTTCAGATGTTTTTGGCGTCTTAATATACCTAACGCATAATTTTCTGTTTGCATTACTCATAGATACGTCCGTGCTGAACATTTCAGCACATGTGTACTCAATACATGTACTTACAGGCATACATATATCCACATGCATATGCATGTACACATACATATACACGTTCGCAGAGACGAACACACGCAGATTCAAATATATACATACATGATGTTGACATACACACACATATATATTCGTACATATGCCAATAGATATACATGTATATATTAATATATTAATATATATATATATATATATATATATATATATATATATATATATATATATATATATATATAAATATATATATATATACATACATATATGTATATAAATATAATATATATATATATATATGTGTGTGTATATATGTACACACACACACACACACACACACATATATATATATATATATATATATATATATATATATATATATATATATATATATATATATATATATATATATATATATATTATATGCAATCATTTACTGGCATGTATGCTTCATACCCAAAAGCGCAGATACTTTTTCACATATACAGACATATACATACCTATGTAATATATCCATTCATAAAACTTTTTATCTATTTTTACACTTCAACATCATAGAAACATATTTATATATTCCTGTCTGCAAGACGTATATATTTGAAAAATAGTGTATGAGATTATACAAGTTTATATGAGAAAGAAATAATCTCGTTTATATACTTATGTTTAACCGAAATCTAGTATGTAACAGCACGTTAAATCTATCATAGAAAATAACATACCCAGAGACATTTACACACATAAACACACATACATACGTACGAATATACGTATGTATGTTGTATATATACTGTAATTGTATATTTCTTTGTTTCTGTGTGTGTATATGCATGCAATTTTATACATGTATATATATATATATATACATATGTGTATTAATAAATAATCATGCAAGCATATATCTATATATATCCAGAAACGAGCACCATACACATAACTATATATTATTTGGTATATGGTCTTCCTTATAAGTATCTAAGTGCAATTTGATATAGCATTTGCATCAGCTGCTATGTTTTGTAGTGCGTAGAACCAGCCGATTCATGGTGTTATATAATATTTGAATAAATATTATGATTTGCACGCAATTGAAAACATCCAATGTTCCAATCATGGCTCATTGAACAGCGGTAATAATACTATTCTGTACAAAACTTGCAAACTTACTGCTTGCATGTTTCGCAGTAGATACTACTAATATTACATGGGATGTGAAAGAACATATAGTTTGTCATACCATAATTACGACAGATGTATTTATCCATATTGCTACCCAGACAAACAAACAATCAGGCGTATGAGCGTCTCATTTCATTGTTCTAGTAAATTGGCAGGTGCCTCTCAGTGGTAAGTTTCTGTAACTCTTTCATCTTTTGTCATATATTAGCTGTATCAGTATTTTGACAGTATTACAATTGCCGATAGAACGTTTACACATAGACTAGTAACAGCTTACCGATGTATTTGTGTACGTCTGTGATATAATGCATATATGTATATATATATGTGTGTGTGTGTGTGTATGTATGTATATATATGTATATATATATATATATATATATATATATATATATATATATATATATATATATATACATATATATATATACATATGTATATATGTATATATATACATATATACATATATATATATATATATATATATATATATATATATATATATATATATACATATATATATATATATACACTTACATACATATATATAAACATATATATATATATATATATATATATATATATATATATATATATATATATATATATATATATATGTATATATATGTATATATATATATATATATATATATATATATATATATATATATACACTTACATACATATATATAAACATATATATATATATATATATATATATATATATATATATATATATATATATATATGCATGTATAATGAGGGTGATAAATTGAATTTAATAAATTCAATTTGAAACCAGTGGTCTAGCATATAAATATCTTATCATTCAGAAAAATTGCATTACATGCGTATAAGAAGGGATGACCGCTAGGTCGACATCCAATATGCTAGAAAGAGGTAATGAACGACCCAACTAGGTTGTCCACAAAGTCTGGGTACATGGGGATCAACACATACTTTAAGAAATTATCATTTCTCATATTTAATTATTTATGCTATGATTTTATTTACTCCATGTGCCCAAACATTGTGGACACCCTGTATATATATATATATATGTATATTTGCACGAATATGCATCAAGGCAAAATAACTGTAGAAATGAGAAAGAGAAAAGCCAATACGCATTAAGAGATTTAGAGTATATAATCGTATTGTCAATTGAAAATGTCAGGAAAGATTAATCTGTTTTGCACGTTTCAAATCTTCGGACAGTAGGTGAGTCGTTCGTTGATAATGTTTGTATCCGGACATGGATGTGTGGTTAAGAAATTCACTCTTCAGTCATATGATTTGAGGATCATTTCCATTGCGCAGCACATTTTAAAGTGTCTTCTACTATAAACCCTGGACCGACCAAAGCCTTTCTTGTGAAGGAATTTGATAGATGGAAACTGTGTGACGTATATGTGGCTGCGTATGGCTTTGCGCTTATCACTGTCCACCGCGATGCTTAGCAACCTGCTATATATCACCGTAACGTAACGGGCAAAAGAGGCGATTGAAAAGTTACAGACATTAAAATAATATCCTGGCGTCCGTTTGCTCGACTAAACCCTTCAAGGTGGCACTCTGACATAGCCACTGTCCAATATCCTAAATAAGTAAAAGACAATATTGTGGGTGCAGAGGCCTGTATGTGGTCCTGAATTATTGGGCTGCTCGTCTCGCAACTACTAAGTTTTGATTACGATGTGTAGTATGTAACGCCAAATGTCAGTCCCATAACCTAAGTTCGACATGTAATTGAATTATTCCCGGCGGAAACTGCGTAGAATCCTGTGTAACTTCTGTTTTTGAATAAATTACAGATAGACGCATCTGTAGAATACTTCTCAACATACACTCGAATTCAATGAAATTCAGTCGTTCGAACATCCGAATACTTTCTATAAAACCTACTGATATCTCTGTATATATACGTATGTGTGTGTGTATGTTCTTGTATGTCTGTGTGTGCATGTATGCATGTGTGCGTGTGTTTCTGTGATCTGTGAGTGTGGATGCATGTATGTATGCATGTATAAGTATGTGTACGTTTGTACGTGCGTTTATCACGTAAATGCCCTGTCTTTGATTAAACGACCTTTCCATCACTAGTAGTTGGCTCTCAGACAAACTCCTCAATCACTCAAACCGAATAAATTCGCCATGACACCTCTGATGTCGATTTGTATGGAGTCTATTATAATTACATAATACTCATCTACTTTAGATTGATGTCTTTGAATAATCCACCGTTTCAGTCTACATTTAAAATACTACTAGAATATACTACTAATATGGTATCAGCTCAAACTGTTTGCATAGACATTCAGTGTACTACCAGCATACCACTAACATACAGCTACCATACTGTCAGCACACTGCCTGGATACTTCCAGCATACTGCCATACTACTGCCACAAAACCGCCATCCTGCTGCCAGCCTACCGCCATACTACTGCCATCATACCGTCATCCTACTGCCAACATACTGCCGTCCTACTGCCAGCATACCTCCATCCTGCTTACAACACACCGATGCAGTATTGAGAAGCGGGCAAACATACAAATACAATGCCTGTTCAATGGTTTCCTCTCAGCTTGTATTGAATCTATTATTTTTGTTCACACTTCATTGAAGATAATGGTGTTGTTTGCTTCAGAAGATGTATCAATGACTTAATAGCATCTCTTTGTTTTCTTTTCTATTGTTTTCTTCATTGGATTGTGCTTTGTTTGGTCGCCTTTCTGTATTTTTTTTATTTTCTTTTTTTATTTCTTTCCCAATTTAGTTCAGTTTTGTTTGTTCATTCCCATTGTTGTTGCTGTAATTGGTAGGAATAATGCTTCGGCTGGGATTTTGTTGTATATATAGTTGATGTCGCCGTTTGCTATATATATGTGTGTGTATGCATATATATATATATATATATATATATATATATATATATATATATATGCTTGTGTGTTTTTGTATATTTGTATATATATATATATATATATATATATATATATATATATATTGTGTGTGTGTATATATAAATATATATGTGTATGCATATATATATATATGTGTGCATGTTTATATATCTTTGTATATATATGTATATATATATATGAATATATATATATATATATATATATATATATATATATATATACATATATACATGCACACACACACACACACACACACACACACACACACACATATATATATATATATATATATATATATATAAATGATTGCATATATAAGCACACCTGTACATTCTTATATTCATATATATATATATATATATATGTGTGTGTGTGTGTGTGTGTGTTTGTATGTGCGAGCGTGGGTGTAGTGTTGTGCATGTGTGTGTGTGTGCGTGTGTGTATGTTTTACCTTTTAGAATTTAGCTTTCATTGTTCATTACGTCTTCTGGTTGGGGTCTCTCTTTATTTTTAGTAAGTCTTGAGGTTGTTTTGGTATTTCTGTTGCTTTGTTGTTAGTGCTGACTACAAACTGACTTTGAACGATTACAGCAATGTTGTTGTCCGCACATGTTTTCACGCGATAGGGTAATAGTTGTATTATTTGTTTTGCTGAAAAAAATATTTGTTGCTTGTTTTGTCTTCTAAAATTTATTTATTGACTGTCGTTCTTAGATTAAGCTGTTGTTGTTTTTCGTAATTGTAAAAGCTACAGATCATAGTAATAGCGTACTTTTGTCGATAAGGCTTCCAAGATTGCAGATGATCATGTGCAACTGATACTGCGGCTGTCGCCTTTTTCTTTTTTCTGTTTGCTGGTTTGTTATTTTCTATACAGAATATATTGTGTTAATTTTGTTGTTATTGTCCTCGTGTATAAATCTTTAACTTATATCAGACATTGACATATTTCTTTTATCTCATCAATGATTTGCCACGTCGTAACCGTTTAGTTACTCCGACTGTGTACTGAGAATCGTGGTTATTCTTCAAGATTTCTCATTATACCTCCTGTAAAGATCATAGTATGCTATATACTACCATAACAACGGGTACGAAACGTGTTCCTAGTAATGCATTATGAGAAACCCATAGACCCCAGAAAACCAAGAGAGCTTCGCAAAAACAAGACTATTTCAGTCCTGACCGGCTGATAACAATTCTCAGCTTTACCAATATCTCTGTTTTTTTACAAGTTAATCATTTTCTTCAGAGGTGTGCTATAGCGAAAATAGGCAAAATATATACGGTGCTGTGTTATAGCGAAGGAACGATCATAAATAAGATGTTGTTAGGCTGTTGAATCTACATTTTAGTTTTCATTCTCAGATATATAAATCGCGAATAACATCGAATTTTATGTATCATTATTTTCGGCAGCAACTACGATAAAATTCTTTAAAATGCTCAATATTGTTAGGGTTATTTGAATGCGTTATATCTTCTTTAATAATGTGATAAAGATTCTTTAAGAGCTAATGCGATATATATTGCAAAGCTTGCATCTTTTAAAATATTAAATATTGTGTTTATATTTTTTTAAATAATAATTTCAATGAGGATAACAAGAAAAATTTTCGCTGGCCTTGGTTCTGCAGTAGAATTTATATTCTGCAAATGAGTGTGTTTACAACGGGATTCAATGCGCCATTAATATTCACGTGAGATTTACTTTAAAATTTCGTCATGTTATTTAGCTGTTAAGGGCAATGAAATATGTCATAAATCGGAAATACATCATATGAAACGAAAAGAGTCATTACGGGTTTATAAAAAGTGTATTATAGGACAAAGAAGTTCCATAAAAAAAAATCAGGAGGATCAGAGTATTAAAAAAAATACACGCTTTAAAAATTTATGTAAAATTGGGGAAAAAATAAACATAAAAAATGTGTAATTCAAGCAATACTTTACTTCCCACACAGAAATATATGCTAGATGCTCATTATGTGAAGGAATACTAACAAAGCTATTTGCCTTTTCCGTCATTTCTTACTCAAAGCTACGAATTTCATCTCCCTAAGCTCAATTACACTGAGCATTACAAATTGTCATTTCTCAGCGCCATCTTAATTCAATGATGAAATCAGAGTGACAAACACAAAGACAATGAGCCTAAAAGCAAAAGCAAATAGCAATAATTAAAATACTATAAAGGAGAACAAGAAACAGAGCAATTAATATTTTGCTTGCGTAGCCATAATGGAGAACTACAGGTAAAGCAACGGTTTTGGAAGAAGTAGGCAAAAATAAAAAATTAAAAAATGCGGCTTCTGAAAATACGTTGGAGAATGTATTTTCTTTGTGACGAGAAACTTGCTTTAAAGGGTCGTTCTCCTAATACCTTCAAATACAGACATGAAGGAATCCCCAGCCGATGAGTAGCAGTGATGTACATTCCCAAGACAAACACAGAGATAATATAATCGGAATGTTATTTTTACCTATGGTCCGGCTATCATCTTTCTTTATTTTACTTTTATTCTTCATTTTCATAGAGCGCTGTCACATACCCTTGTTTACAATAGGTATAGTCATTGGATCCTTTACCCAGCACCACCCGTCTGTTTCATCTCCTCTTCACACGCAATGTAATATATTATACCCAGATAGCACTACGACTATTAGATTTGGATATCTATGTAGATTACACTTGAGCAAACACAATTGGGAGTCAAACTAACGCTCATTAGATCCCAAGCTGTTTCGCAAATGTGTGCGAGACGAGAATCAACTTCTGATCTAATGTCTCTGATCTTTTGATTTTTACAGACTTTTACAGACAGAAAGTATCACTATCCTAAAGTTAGACAAGTGGTGTACGGACAATATCTGAGTTCTGATTCAAATACGAGATTTTATAAGAGGCATATTAACTCCTTATCACCTGTTCCACATGAGAGATAATACACCGAGTCTAACATTGCAATAGGTTGTCTCCAACATTTTTTTCTGAGAGCAACAGATATTTCTTTGGGTGTGAATGTACCTTAGTGTTCTTCCTAACTTTTGACGACCTGGCCGTTCTGCCAATCCACGCTCTAAATTAACTCTAACATAAACGTAAGGCCTCAATTTTATAGAGAATTTAATTGATAGCAAGGTCCGCAGTTCTTTAGTTTCTCAAAATCTAGAAGGGCGAAACGCAAAGATGATCTACGTGCGATTTAGATGGAAATCATAAAGAGACTGTTCAATTGCGGAAAAGCATTTGTTCGATTCTCTCTCGTACTGCTAAGCCGCAACACAATTAATTGCTTGTAATTTTGAAACAAAGGCAGCAATTCGAACGGAAAGTAATTGTCGATACCATCGACCAGATTATTTGGAAGGTACTTTATTTATCTACTCCGACAGAAGGAAACAATATACTGACCTTGGTGAGATTTGAAATCAGAACATAGAATCATAATTAAATAACGGAAGACGTATATGACGCATTAACGATTTTGCCAATCCACAAAATTAATGATGATAATAACAATTATCATTAAAAGATTAATTTTAACATGTTTCTATAATTATAAAGCTTCTACTGATGATGCTAATGATTATAACAGCGCCGATAACGACGGCAACTACGATGACGAAGATGAAAAATGGAATTCTACAGCAACAACACCAACAGTAAAATTAACAATAATATTGATAATATCAACAACAAAAAGAACAAGTACAATAAGACTTATAAATCCTATTGGAATCAATATTTCAAGTAGGTTATTACAGAAATTTGAATTGCTTCGAGTAGAGATAACATTTTTTTATTATCTCTCTTCGTAAATATTATTATCCGCATCATTAATATTATTATCATCATTATTAATCTCAAAATTAAATAAACTTTTGTTATATTGTCGATCAATAATCGTTGTTTTACAATTGAAATTATGAATCAATATTCCTTACGATATACACGATGAGAAAACATCACTTCAACAATGAAATTCTTAGAATGGATATATCAGTACACCACTGGATGATCAGTAACTAGAAGATGACGTCATCAATAATTACGTAATAAATTAATAAGAACCTATCTATAAGCTTGTTGAATAAACAATTAGTAATGAATAACTACGGTATTGGAGATGATAGGTACTAAATATTAATGAAACTAGAAGATACGTATATGTTTCATTTTATAGTGTGGACCAAATTAAGTGCTGGTAGTTGAGAATCGATTACCGATATTTTTGTTAAAGCACTGACGGAATCGAATTGGTTCACAACCAGCCAATGCCTTACTTGCCTTGGCCAGAGAAAAAATAATGCATTATTAGACATATCAAGTAAAGAATAATTTCATTAAAATTAGATTAGTGCCTAGAGAACCAGATCTATCCATGTGTTAAGGAAGAGTTCAGTGTCACTCGGGTGACAAAGCTCAATAAAGCTCGAATAGCATTTACACTAATACTCACCTCTAAAACCCTCATGTTCAAAAGCAAGAGGTATGAAAATAATTTTAGAAAGAAACAAATGTCACTACTGCAGGTATACGATGTAATTCGACTTGACTACAGTAAAATGATAGAATATTTCTAATGTTTAATGTGAGCAATGGGTGATATCCTCGATTCCGGAGTGAAGCTCATTTTATGTAATAAAAGAAGAGAAGTCTACCATTTAAGGCAGAATCATTTGTGGAAGAAAGAAAAAATTTCCTCTGGTACAGAAAGATAAATATATCGCGATTCTTGAGAGAGAAGCGGAAGGGGAGATAATTTCGAATAATCGAGAAGTATCAAACAATGGTGAATATATGGATGTTAGACTGTCAACGAAATAGTCTATGGTTTAGCTCCCAGTAGGAATCTTGTGATATTTCCATGGAAAAAAGATACTTCCAGTGAAGTGGGGTTTATCTCCAAAGCAAAATACTTGAACGTTTTACATTGTTTACTGTTAAACTGTTATCTTAATTTACTCCCTTTCGAATAAAGCATAAACTAAAATACAGAAATGAGAAGAGGTGAATCCAGTGTAGTCCGTAGCAGCATATCTTATTAAAGTTTCATTTTAATATCAGTAATTCTCTGAAAATATATAAGGGTTGGATGTTGGGGCTTCCAGCGTAAAATTTTTCCGATATTTCTCAATACGCCTTTCACAAGTATGAGTGTTATTTCATTAACATCTTTCCCTGGAGTATTACTATCTTAAATCATTATAAATAGCTACGAAAGGGAATCGAAATATATAAATAAATGATAATGGTTGGTTCAATAACTGCATCGTATTTCACTACTTAATTTTTCACTGAATGTAATGAAAGAAAAATTATCTCTTTCATGACAAAGAAATTAATCCTACTTTTTTTTCAGGCACACATTCATGCCAACCGTTGGGAAACAGAGGAAGGAACCCTCCCCCACCAAACAAACCATCTGATAAGCAGGCCAAAAACTGAGTAGCAGGCTATAGCGACCATACTGCTGGTGCAATGTTCATTAGCACTGCTCCTTATAACCCATAATCAATGGACTCGTTACCTCGCGATGCGCCAATTCTGATAAACAACACAAAACTCACACCAAAAGCCAGATATATATATATATATATATATATGAGAGAGAGAGAGAGACATATGTATGTAGTCAAGTGATTTTAATTACATGATCCTGTAATGCAATCCTCGGTATATGTAGGCATAAGAAGTTAATTACCGTCAAGTAAACGTGAAGAAATCAAGATGTATAAAGTTGAATGTTAACGTTCTGAAAGAGGAACATGGATATAATGTGCAGTGATAATGCTTAATTCTCTTAATGAATTTCCTAGTAATTAATTGCAGCAGATAGCTATAAAATTATGAGAAAATTGTTTTAATATAACAAAACTATGTTAGCATGACATTTACCAGTTGTTAACACAGTAATAGACATTGTATTAAGGTATATATTTCCTGTAATTAAGTCGCTAGTTTTAGATCTGACTTTCTATTTACTAAAATCGATTACAGAAGCAGTATTTATTTAAGCCGGCATTTATTGCAATTATACCGATTGAATTCGATCTTTTGAGAAAGAAGAGCTACCGTACTTGTTTTTAATTTTATTGTTTTGTTTAATAGCTGGATTTTTCAGAGTAGAACAGTGCTCTAAACCTTTACTTCCGCTCTTTAGATGGGTGACATAACATCTCGCTTGATTGGCCGTGCACTATAACACGTACAATCACACACATATATCTAGCTATGACTGTGCGTCTCCCCCCTCTCTCTCTCTCTCTCTCTCTCTCTCTCTCTCTCTCTCTCTCTCTCTCTATATATATATATATATATATATATATATATATATATATATATATATATATATATATATATATATATATATATATATATATATATATATGTATATGTATATGTATATATATATCCTGAATGAATAAATATGCTGAATGAATAAATATTTGAAAATATACGCCGGGTGAAATGCTTAGCGGTATTTCGTCTGCTGCTATGTTCTGAGTTCAAATTCCACCGACGTCGACTTTGCCTTTCATCCTTGCGTGGTCGATGAAATAAGTACCAGTTTCGCACTGGTGTCGATATAGCGAACTAGCCGTTCTCCAAACATGTTCAACCCCTTGTGCCTTGAGTAGTAATAATTATTATTTATTATCATTACTAAAATGAATAATAAAAGCAATAATATAGGTGGCTAACAAGCAAAGGCCGATAAATGGCAAATCCAAAATTTTAGAATTGATTTATAATTATATTACGATACACGAGCTGCCGGCATTGTAGCAAGAATCAGAGACGAAAAATCCTCTAAGAAAACCACCAATCACTGAACAAATAGCAGGTACAACAGAAATCGGGTTACGAGCAAGGAAATTAACTTACCATGGGTAACATTATGCTGTCAACACTGCATCCATACACACATATATACGCATATGCGTGTGTGTTTGTGAATATATTTATGTGTTTGTGTGTGTGTGTGTCTGTGTGTCTGTGTGTGTGTGAGAGAGAGAGAGAGAGAGAGAGAGAGAGAGGGAGAGAGAGAGAGGGAGAGAGAGAGATAGAGAGAGAGAGAGAGGGAGAGGGAGAGAGAGAGAGAGAGAGAGAGAGAGAGAGAGAGAGAGAGAGAGAGAGAGACAGAGTCATTTACAAGAAAACACTGGAAGAGAATCTGTAGGGGTCTCGCCAGGGAATGCTTACCCGATTTGAGGAGGATTGTTCGGAAACCATTAGGGCCAGCAGTTGAGTTTGCGCCCACCTCATCTGTAGCTAGTATTATATTTTCTACACCAATGTCGATGTAATGCATATATGTATATACATATATATATGTGTGTGTGTGTGTGTGTGTATGTATGCATGCATGTATGTACGTATGTATATATATATATATATATATATATATATATATATATATATATATATATATATATATATATATATACAGTGAACGGTGAATATATTGTCATGTGTGTAAGTGTGTTTACGGGTGCGGTGAATTAATTGTCGTCTAAACTACGCAAAAATTAAAATAACACTGACATCTCATTTTACCAGATAGATTTACCAAAATTACATAAAAATTACATAAAAATTACATAAAAATTTATTCAATAAAATCACCACGGCCTACAGACAACTTCGGAATCTCTTGGACGGTCGCCTTGTTTAAGTTGGTGGATGCTGCCATAATCTCTGCTTCCAGTTTATCTTTGATGTTACAAAGAACTTTCGGCGCAAATGCCAAGCTGTACAGAATGTAGTTTCCAAATTTCTAGCAGATTGAATTGCGTGACAATGCTATTTTTTTTTTCTCAATGGACCCTACCATACTTTGAAGTTGACAAAAGCAAAAACCATCAAGGCTTATGCGCGAAATCAAATGTATAAGATGGTGGTAATTTACCCATCGTGCCTATTTGTATATGTATATATATATACGTGTGTGTGTGTATGTCTGTGTGTGCGCGCGCGTGTGTATTAAGTAAAATAAAATAACAGGGGCAAGGCAATTTGATATTCCTAGGACATTTACAAATGCCCTAGTAATATCAAATTGATTGGCCTTTGTTATCTTACTTTTTTTTAACATATACACGATCACATACAACATGCCTTAGACTCCTCACTCATGCTATTATCAAGCCGAGAGCGTAACAGCAGTCCTTCCGTGGCACTTACATCGACTTACATAACCTTACCTGCCATCTTATATAAATATGTATTAGTTAAAATCATTTTTATATTCGCGTATAAACCCTGTCCACTATTATTGGCAACTTTATATGAACATCCGTAGCGATGTATATGTTACGGATATAGCAGGCTTCCCAAAGCTATTTCTTAATTGAACTGTGTGAAATGAAGAGAAGAAAGAACGAAATACTAGTTTAAAAACTCACCTCAGGGGATGTAGTCTTCACCTGTGATACAAGATAATTGATTGTAGAGCATACCACCTGTGCTGTACAGGTACAGAATGAGCAGAAACAATTGTAGTGAATAGGAATAAACATCCCGTGTGCTCCAATTCCTGCTTCACATCAACTTATGAATACATATATGTGTGTGTGTTTGTGTGTGTGTGTGTGTATGTGTGTGTGTGTGTGTTTGTGTGTGTGTGTGTGTACTAATAAATATATGTGACTGTGTGTGTGAATGTTCATTATCGAATTCATATTACATCAATATATACATAGATACTCACACACACAAAGACGCACACATGTGTGTGTGTATATATATATATGTGTGTATGTGTCTGTGCGTGTATGCTTGTATGCATGTATACACATTTAAGTGCATGTATTTCTCCGTGCATGTGTTTGCATATGTAGAAATTATGTTTGTATATATTTGCTTATGCATTTGATTGCATGTGTGAGTTTGTGTGTCGTGTATAGTTTTCTGCTAATTAGCCAGTCTGAGGTGGAAAGTAAATACACAATTATGAAAATTATAGATGTCCTCGCAGAGACCTATAAGAAACGTGTGTAATTATGTCCCATTGTTATAAGAACGAACTCAGACGATTATATCGACTACCTAGTACGTTGTTTACATACCAATGATATGCTAATATATATGAATATGTGCATACATCATTATAATACGCATAGACCTAAATAAATATAGCTACACACATTGAGCCCCCGCATGCGTACAACACACCCATTCCGAGATATATTTTTCTACTCTAGGCAGAAGGCCCGACAATTTGGGGGAGGATGCAGTTGATCAGGTCGACCCCAGTACGGAACTGGTACTCAATTTATCGAGCCCGAAAGGATGAAAGGAAAAGTCGACCTCGGCGGAATTTGAACACGGAACGTAACGGCAGACGATATACTGCTAAGCATTTTGCTCGGCATATTAACGTTGCTGCCAATTCGCCGCACTTGGTTCCGCATCGGCTTATATATGTATTCATGAACAAGAAAAGTGTCCGCGGTAGGATAAAGAAAACGTGTGTATATATAATATCTTGGTTTTATGGTTTGGTATAAAGAGATAAACGCGTTCACGCTGACGCTGAAATAAATGTAAATAAGAAAACCACAAACTTATCCAACTGCTAATTATGCAAGATGGTTGTCTGAAAAAAATTTTTTTCACTTAACCTGAGTTACGGTTGAATTGTTATAGTAAAATGAAAGCTTTAAATTCAACAATGCATGGAAAAGTATTAGAATGTAGTCTGACACAAGAATGTTAAAATTAATGAAATGGAGAATATATAAAAAGCTTTAGAACAGTAAACGTAGGAAAATATCGCATAAACTTCTAATGTGACGTAAAACAAACTAATTACCACTTACACAATGGCATTATACTTTATGCGATGATTTAGTCAAACGATGTAGACGTTATTCACTTTGACTGCAGATTCACTTATGTAATAAAACGTGAAGATCATTGAACCTGCAATGGAAACTATGTCTCGGACAAAACGCACCGATGCCTTAGATAGTGCTGCGTTTGTTTAGATGTGTTTTATTAACACGATTGAAAATTTATTTTTCGAAGTCTACTTGAAATGTAATACCAGACTTATTTAAACTTCAGAGAAATCATTTTAATTAAAAGCATGCGAAGTCATATTACGCACAGGAAAAATAAATATCAGCGGCAAAGTAATGATGATGATGATGATGATGATGATAATAATAATAATAATAATAATAATAATAATAATAATAATAATAATAATTATAATAATAATAATAATAATAATAATAATAATAATAATAATAATAATAATAATAATAATAATCCTTTCTATTGTAGGCACAAGGCCTAGAATTTACGGAGAGGGGACAAAGTCAGTTGCATCGACCCCAGTGTTTAACTGGTGCTTAATTTATCGACATCAAAAGGATGAAAAGCAAAGTCGACCTCGGCGGAATAAATATCAGCAGGTGAAGTATCGACGGTCGAATTACCGTTAAACATTTCGTCCAGCGCGCGCGCTAAAGATTCCGCCAGCTCGCCGCCTTAATAATAATAATAATAATAATAATAATAATAATAATAATAATAATAATAATAATAATAATGAACAAAACTGTACAAATCCAAATATATGGTACCCTAGGCATAACACCTACATGAACTTCTAACTTGTTGTCTCTTGAGGTCTCTGGGTGAGACTTGGATCCAACTTGTACAAATGCAAAACAAAAGTCAAACATAAAATAATAATAATAATAATAAAATAACCACCATAGGACTGCAAAAATACCTACTCCAGAAGCAAGGGAAACTAATACAAATAGCCACAAAACACGAGCAAAACAAAAAACTGTTTTCAGTATTTAAGGAAGCTGACAAATACAAACAAGAAATCAATCTACCTAACAAATACGAAGAAGAAGAAGAAGAAACAACAAAAGCTATAAAACAAATGAAATCCAAACTAAAACTAGAACAGCAACGGACCATGATAAAACGATGGCAAGAAAAGCCCCTACATGGTAAATACTGGGCTAAACTAAATGCGAAAGAAATAGACAGAGAAAAATCCCAGCAATGGCTGAGAAGCTCAGGACTCAAAGCAGAGACTGAAGGATTTTTAATTGCTGCACAAGACCAAAGCCTCCCCACCCGAAATTACCAAAAACACATAATGAAAAGAAATATAACAAGTAACTGTAGAATATGTGGAGATCGACAAGAAACAATAAATCATATTATCTCTGGCTGCCCAGTCCTGGCTAAGAAGGAATATATTCACAGACACGACAGAGCTGGGACCTATATACACTGGAAGCTATGCCAACATTATGGAATAGCAACAGAAAAAAGATGGTATAAACACACGCCAGAAAAGGTCACAGAAAACGAGAAAGCAACCATACTCTGGGATATGCCAATACACACAGATAGAGAAATTAAGGCAAAGAGACCAGATATAGTTGTCAAAGATCATGAAGGAAAAAAATGCCTTCTAATTGATGTTTCAATACCAGCAGATGACAACGTTTCTCTAAAAGAAATGGAAAAACTTTCAAAATACAAAGACCTGGAAATAGAGATAACTCGAATGTGGAATCTAAAAACAGAAACAATTCCTATCATAGTAGGTGCCTTAGGTATAATAAAAAAATATTCAGACAAATACATAACAAAAACACCAGGACTTACAAATATATATAACATACAGAAAATTGCACTACTGGGTACTGCACACATTCTACGCAAAACACTTTCAATACAGTAAACATAAGAGCACCACAGCAAACCACAGCACATACCCAAGGCGCACAGAGCTGCGCTCGGTAGTGAAGTGAAAGCACGTTATAAAAATAAAACTACTGAATAATAATAATAATAATAATAACAATAATGATAATTTGATATGAGTATCCCTTGCGTTCTTAATAATGTTGCGAAAGAATTTCAAAAGCTCAGAAAATGGCAGAATGTTGAACTTGCCGGGGAAAATGCTAAGAGGTATTTCATCCGTCTTTATGCTCTGAGTTCAAATTCCTTTGAGCTGGACTTTCCTTTCTTCCTTTCGGGATCGGTAAAATGAGTACCAGTTAAGCACTAGGGTCGATGTAATCAATTTAAGCCCTCCCTCAAAATTTCTGGCCGTGTGCCAAAATTTACGGCCAATAAATATTTTATGTATACCTATCAATGTATACTGCTCGACATTCTTGGTAATTCAACTTCAGATAGTTTGATTATCAGTGCGCTTGGATAGCATATTAATGCTAAAATATAGGAGATTAAAATGATCTCATAACATTAACGAAACTTGATACAACATGATTATCCATTCACAAGGTAATGGCGCCTATCTTCTGTAAAGGACGTTAAGTTTAGAGATCTCCAGATAGAGTTAAACTTATAGTACAGGCATACACACACATCGTTATACGTATGTATGTACGTAGGTATGTGTATAATATATATATATATATATATATATATATATATATATATATATATATATATATATATATATATATATATATAACTGTGTGTGCTTGTACGAGCTAACAAGCTAGATTGCTTTAAGGAAATTAAGATTTCACTAAAGATAAATTACTCGGATGGAGCGGGTAACTAATAACTGCAAATTCACATTCTCCCGCACATCTATTTAAAATTTCAAGATATAATTTGATGGGAAGAAATAAGAAGCGAAATTTTCGTAATAATCTCAGCTTATATACCGCAATCACTCGTATAGAGGAAAGTAGAGCGTTTCGTTTTATATAATTAGCATTCACAATTTCTAAATCGTGTCTAAGACTGCATATTGGAAGTATTACAGTCGTGATTATAATATACATTGGTTCAAATTTTGGCACAATGCCAGCAATTTTGGGAGAGAGTGTAAGACCATTACATCGATCCCAGTGCTTGAGTGGGAATTATTTTATCGACCCTTAAATGATGAATGGTAAATTCATCCTCGGCGGAATTTGATCTCAGAACGTAAGGAGAGACGAAATACCGCAGGGGATTTTACCCGCTGTGTTATCGACTCCGAAAGCCTTACATAAAATATGAGCTGTCTTTTGTCATTTAGGGGCATTAGATTTTGTGGCGATAGGAAATAAACAATTACATCGATCCCAGTGCGTAACTGGTACTTAATTTATCGACCCCGAAACGATGAAGGGCAAATCGACCTCGGCGGAATTTGAACTCAGGACGTAAAGGCAGACGAAATACTACTAAGCATTTCGCCCGGCGTGCTAACGTCTCTGCCAACTCATAGGCTTCCAGATCTTTCTGATATTAAGACTGTAGCATCTACACCACAACACAAATTGAGCTGAAATTTATAACTTGAAATCTGAATAATATTCCACGAAATCTGAATAACATTTATTGATGTCAAATATTTAAATAGGTAAACTGAGATAATTGTTAATGCATTGGACAAAATACATAATGACATTTCTTCCGGCATTTTACGTTTTGAGTTAAAATTCCACCGAAGCCGATCTTGCCTTCTAACCTTTCGGGGTTGTTAAAATAAGTTCCAGTAAAACACCGTGGTTTATGTAGTTACGTAATCACATCTCCCTAAAATATCTGGCTTTGTACCAAATTTCACACTATTATAAAAAGCATAAATCTGGCAGAATCGCTAGTGTGTCCAACAAAGTGCTTAGCGCCCTTTTTCCGGCTTATTACTTTCTGAGTTCAAGTTCCACCGAAGACGACTATACAGTTCGTCTTGTTGCGCCTAATAAACTTAGTACTATTTGAGCAGCAGGGTTGATGTAATCAACTATTCTACTCTCCTTTGCAGCATTTGTGTCAAAATTTGAAGCCAGTTATGTAAAGTAAATGAATGACAACAGTTCATTTGTTGTATGCGTCTTGAATTCGTAGATGAGTTCTGATAGAAAACTCCTCATGCACGAAGTAGTCTCCAGAATGACTAGACAAGCGTATTCACGCTAAACAACTAGTCACAATCTACAAATCCACTGTTTCATAAATACCTAACTTATGGTTGGCTGAAGACCAAAATTCACATTCCAACGTGAAGTGATGACATGTATGGTTGTAGACGCATAGAATAGGAAAGAAATTGTCCAAGATGTTAGGCAGATGAACATACAAAATCATGGTTAACAATTTCACACGTGAACTGGGTTCTGCATTATGTCCTTGAAAATTGCGTATCAGCAACTGTTGCTACAGCTTTAACTTTTCTCTAGTATTTCAGAAAGAAGGTTTTTGTATCTATACTCGCATTCAACTGTACAGGCTTCGAAAACAGTTAGCAAAATCGTGTTTCATGCCACCAGGCATATTGGCCTCCGTGTGATGTTTATGAAAACAAAGAAAAAAAAAACTTTCTTTCTATTATATCGTCTATGTCTGTAATTATTTAGTCGTAGCTATTGTTTCTTTTAACCCAAAGCGATATTTGAACAATGAGGTTCCACTCATAACTAACCTAAGAATATATAGATATTTAGGACGATATTCTCCATTTAAGGAACTAAATTATGAGATTTTCATTAACAACTATTTCCAGAAGGTCGAGGATCTCTTGTCAAGTGGGTGTGGTAGCTGTATATATGAGGAAAATATGATGGGAATGGAAGAATTGTTGCTTCATGATGTCTAATTGTTGGCTTCTATGGCTAGTTTATGGTGTGGCTAAATGCTTCTCCCCTTTGACAATATGTGTCCTATTCTGTTAACTGTGCTAGTTGAAAGAAAATGCTTTGGAAACAAATATTGGAAGCAGTATTTTTTAAATCAATATAATCAAAACGATGCAACAACAGCCTGGAATAGTTATATTTGATAAAACACCTGCTTGTTGAATTGAGGGCAGCCTCAGGGCAACACAAATGGCAGTAGAAGCCTAAAATATCAAAGGCATGGGAAATTGTGACTTGAAAATAACAGTGTGCATTACTTCCAGAAAGGGGGGAGTGTTATACGACTTTAACTAATCCCATTATTATTTACATTGTTTACATTATTTACATTCGACGGATATTTGTCCTCAGCTTCTTTGTTGTTAACACAACGTTTCGGCTGACATACCCTCCAGCCTTCTTCAGGTGTCTTGGGGGAAATTTCGAACCTGGGTTCTCATTCCTAAGGTATTTTTCGATGTCATTATTATTATTATTATTATTATTATTATTATTATTATTATTATTATTATTATTATTATTTTTCAGGTCACAGCTTGGAATCGAACTCGGAATCTTGGGGTCAGTAGCCTGCGCTCTTAACCACTACGCCATATGCCCGTGGGCATTATGTCCTACTGCGAGCGTCAGACATACGAACATAGGTAGAAAATCATAGACAAGAGAAAATTTAGAAAAAAAAATTACTGTGGATTCGGCTAGATACATATACTGAAACTAAAGCTGAGTGAATGAAAATACTAAAAATAATTGCTGAATGGTTTGTGCGGTTACAGTAGTTTCAATTTTGGTACGGCTTTTTCATGTATGACGGAAAATAATGAACTACAATGGGAACCGAAGAATTCGAACTTCCCCTGATCACATTGATGGCACAGCAATTTATGTGATCTCTAGGCAGCAGGCGCAAAACATAAACGCACACGTACATAGACTTATTCCTCCACTTGCACATACACACACACACACACACACATACACACACACACGAACATATATATATATATATAATTGTAGATACATGCAGAGAAACGGTGAAATACGATGGCAATACATTTTTTATGATTATGTAAGCATATAAGCATTCCGATAAAAAGAATGTAGCTCGTTTCAAGTGTTACATGGGAAAAAAATGAATATTGGGTCATTTAAGAAGCATTAAGAGTCACCAAATAGTCATCAATGCCAGACAATGCAGAAGGGTCCAAAGTGATTATGAGAGAAATTTTCGCAAATCAATAAAGAGTCTGTATAAAATGTTTTAACTGCAGCCACTTTGCTTTAAGCCGTTTTAGACATTCAGACATATGGCTATTCTCAAGCAACCCATTATGTTCACACTATTGCCATTTTGGTCATCACAAATCATCGTTTATTCCTTTCAGCTGCAGCAGGATATATAAAGAAAGATACTAAGATACATATAGATGCACACACAAAGATATATATATATATATATAAATAAATATATATACATACATATATATAAATATATATATATATATATATATATATATATATATATATATATATATATATATATATATATATATATATATATATATATATATATATATATATATATATATATATATATATATATATATATATATGCACATATATATATATATATATATATATATATATATATATATACCTGTTCGGCTTGAGAGAGACCATTGACACAAGTCAGATCTCCAAGTTAGATTTTTTTTCTCACCTCCTCAAATATCCCCATTCATTTTATTTTCATCCAGAGATAAGTCTAAACTCTCAAGTATGTTATTTACGCATGACGACTACACACACACCCACACACACACACACACACACACATACACACACACACACATACACACACGCACATACACATACACACACACATACACACACTCAAAGATCCACACACACAAACATACACACACATAGCTACATATGTATTTTGCACCTATGTTTATGTCTGTGTGTTCGTGCGTGTATGTGCCGTTTGCATTCTTTTATTTGTTTCAGTTGTTTGACTACGGCCATGCTGGAGCACCGCCTTTTAGTGGAAGAAATTCATCCCAGGACTTACTCTTTGTACGCATGGTATTTATTGTATCGGTCTCTTGCCGAGCCGCTAAGTTACGGAGACTTACAGACACCAATGTCGGTTGTCAAGCAATGCTGGTGGAACAAAAACAGACAGAAAGACACACACATAAAAATATGCTTCTTTTAGTTTCCGTCTACCAAATCCACACACAAGGCTTTGGTCGGCCCAAGGCCATAGTAAAAGACACAATGTGGTTAATAAACCGGTATTGTTTTTGTGTTTTCACCCCTTAAATTTAGCGGGAGCCTAAACAAAGACAACATGTACCACGATTTAAAATAAGTATTCAGCTCAATTTACTTTAGAAAGCCTTCAATGCAGTGTCCCGTGATGACCGCGGTGAAATGACTGAAGTGTGTAAAATATAAATGATCAATGATAGATACTCACCCACATAGGAGGAGCTTAGAAAAGCTAGGTTATGGAAAAGACTCGGGCTCATTAGTGACAACAAAGGGGAATCAATCATGTGTAAGTGTTCAGCGAGTTTAGACTACCATATAGTTTGGCTTTCACAGACCATCTCTCTCAGAAACGTCACCGAAAAGTCTCAGATTTTATTCAATCTTTCAAAAGTATGTAGCACTCCATAGGACCATACACCGATCCTAGTATTTATAAGAAATATTCTTAATCACAAAATAATTTTTTCCATCAATGAATGCGAAGAATATTGAAAATGAAAGATATTGCGCGTGACAGAGTGAGAGGAATGAAGAGAGAATGAGAGAGATCAGATACCGAGGAAATTGTAGCAATAAATTAATTATGAAGAAAGTAGTTGTGAGAAAAAATATATTCTGTTAATGAATTCCAATACTGAAACTCCTTGCTAAACCCAACGTATATTTCTGATATGTAAATAATTAATACGTATTGAACGTAACTTTTAATAATACGTAACTTTTAATAATACGTAACTTTTAATGAATAATGCGCATTTAGCATAACGTAATTTTTAATAATTAATGCGCATTGAACAGAACGTTAATTACTATATTTATACCACCAAGTGATTTATTAAGGTTATTAATTTATGTTTCATTAATTTAACTGAGAATATAAATTCTATATTAATGGAAAGTTTATGATGAGACCCTACAAGTTGAATATAAATATCTTTCTCTTTTAAAATCTCTAAATT
>NC_142936.1:13072903-13075403 GCF_046866305.1 Octopus bimaculoides | reverse complement strand
TGAAAGCATTGTCTTCATTTGTTGTTAATCTGAGGCTTCACTATTTTGTTTATATTTCATATACTATTTTTAATGTCAAACGCCATTGTGATACTAAATTCAAAGCTGCTACTTCTTTTACTCCATAGCTTAAAATTATTTTTGCTTTGCTCACTGTCTTATTTGAGGATATTTGTTATAAATATTTGTCACTGGATTTTTGTTTTCACGAATAATATGAAATTCCATGTCTTCTACATCGTTCTTTTTTTCTCTCGTTTTGTTTTTCTCTTCTTTATTCTTAGTCGTGTAATTAACTTGTTCATTTTGTGCAGTCTCCTTAGAGATACAGATTTTTTCTTTTTTCATTTCTCTTTAATTCGCTAATTAGTTTCATTTTGCATGATTCTAATTATTTTTCTAAATACACTACGCGTGCTTTATATGAGTTTTCTATTTGTAAATTTCGGGAGCTGCATCAATTTTATATCGGCTGCTCGACGGTGTTTACAGAACGCTGTTAGTTTGCTAGATTCTCTGTTTAAGAGTATCCATTCACATAATTTGCAACATGTTTTACATATGTTATATTCTACAACTGAGATGTCTAATATATTTATACTTGTGGGTTTATATCTAGAATTGAGTTCAATTTTTAATATTAGGCTGTTAAATTCGTTCGAAACACTTTTTAAGAATTTTCTCAATTTCAGATTATATTTTCTTGTCAGGTTCATCGTAAGTATTTGAATGGGTACTTTTCATCTAATTCACTCACTTTAAATATCGGTATTTAGTTTAATAATATTAGTTTAATGTCCTCTTCCTAAAATAGTACTGACACATTTGATTAGAAGCATACATAAATTTATATATTGGTTGTGATATAATTACAATCTATTTCGCATTACTTCGCATTTCCTTCTATACGAAAAAATCTAATTGCTTTATAATATTCCCTCAGCATCTTTTATCTCTTCGTATGTGTTTTACACTGTCCAATTCATTAATTCCTAAGTATTAGTAAGTCTGTGTTTTGTCTACTTATATTGATTAATGTTTTTTCTTTTATATTGGATACATAATTAACTTTTTTGGAATGAGATATGAACACTATTTATTTTAAATTTTTTCCCTCATTAAGTCCGGTTTTTGAATCATGACATTTTTTTCAAATTCATCCATGCATATGGTATAAAGTTATTATACTTAACATTTTACACAAAATTTATTCATTGCGCCATCCGAAACTAACAGCATACACTTGATTAATTCATACATAATTAATTTTAAGAGTTATTTTTATATCGTCCATTTAGTTCGATGTATATGTAATGGAAGAATACATACATCATATAGTTATGTTTATATCGTATTGCGAATGATCTATTTTCTGTCGTAAACTTGGTTTCAGTAGCAATAATATAAGAACCAGCAATAACCAACTAAGTGATTTCATTCCTGGATCCCTGTTATTGTGTTTCATTGAATGGACGTCTCTAGTATCCCTGCTTAACGCGTACCAAAGGAGCGTTTTTAGAATATCTTTTAGATGAGAACGATTATTTAGATAAAAATATCACGGCTAACTGACCCATAATGCCAAAAGCTTTGGCAACCGCAAAACAATGAAGAGCCAAAACTAAGTACTCAAATATACTTGTCCAGCATCAAACGAAAATGGAAAGCAACAGAAAGTATTGCAACTTCTAAAACAGCAAAACATGAAAGGATATAAAGAAAGCAGTCGAATAACAGACAACACGAACAATAACAAAAGCAACAACAGAGCAGCGATAAGACCAGAATCATAAACAACCACAACAACAACATAAACAGTGAAATTCAGATGAACCCCTGAAATACATTGTCCTCTGAAAGGAGTAGAATTTGGTGAAACGTATTTCGAAGTACATTGGCACAGTTGTTATATCCATTTAGTTGATTTTTATTATTGATATTTAGACATTTTTATTTATTCTGAATATGCATTTATAATCACAATGGAGATTCGATTTGATGTTGTGCGATGTACGGAGGAATCTCTCGTCTCACATCTACGATATTGCTGATTATTCAGCTTTCCGCTTATCTTTTATCTTTTACTTGTTTCAGTCATTAGACTGAGGCCATGCTGGAACACTGCTTTGAGGAATATTAGTCGAACTAATCAACTCCAGTTTATTTCTTCCTCTCTTTTCCTTGAGCCTGCTACTTATTCCATCGGTTGTTCTCCTTTGCGTAACCGCTAAGTTACGGAGATGTACACGCACAAACAACGGTTGTCGATCGGTGGTGGGGAACAAACACAAACACAAACACACAGAAACACATATACACATGCATATATATATATATATATATATATATATATATATATATATATATATATATATATATATATATATATATATATATATATATATATATATATATATATATACAGAGTGAGAGAGAGAGAGACAGATATAGATAGATAGATAGATAGATAGATAGATAGATAGATAGATAGATAGATAGA
>NC_142936.1:13055403-13067903 GCF_046866305.1 Octopus bimaculoides | reverse complement strand
TACTTGTTTCAGTCATTTGACTGCGGCCATGCTGGAGCACCGCCTTTTAGTCGAGCAAATCGACCCCAGGACTTATTCTTTGCAAGCCTAATACTCATTCTATCGGTCTCTTTCGTCGAACCGCTAGCTTACACCAGCATCGGTTGTCAAGCGATATTGGGGGGACAAACACAGACGCACAAACATATACACACAGACATACATATATATACACATATACCCGACGGGTCCCTTTCTGGTTCCGTCTACCAAATCCTCTCACAAGGCTTTGGTCGGCCCGAGGCTATAGTAGAATACACTTGCTCAAGTTGCCACGCAGTGGGACTGAACCCGGAACCATATATACTAGCCTTCATGCCGACCTCCATTGGCAGGGCACCATTGAGGCCTTCGGCTCCACTATCGAGCTGCTTCGTGGCCGTCTACCTTTGTGTAATATACCCAAGCTTATTTCTGCAAATGTGCTAAACGTAGCAAATGTGCTATAGTAGAAAATACTTGCCGATCGTGCTAAGCAGTGAGTCTCAAACCACGACTATGTGGTGACAATCTTCTCACGACACAGCTACGCAACGAAATATTTAATCATACCACACAGCGTAGGTAGGATTAAATATTGCGTTGAAGTCTTACATATTGTTTTTTTAATTATGAAGAAATTTAAATTGCATTTCTCAATATGATATTGGTATTATGTATAGCTTATTATTTACTAATCTGGATTTATTTCAATATACAACACGTAAAAAAATGTTATAAACCTATGACAACTTAATCGGTCCTGTTTTTATTTCTTAGATACAGCAGACGGATTGACAGATTCATTCCACCATTGAACAAAATAACAGCGGCATATATTTAAATATATTTACATTCTCAGTTGAAATCTTGTCACTCTCACTCTTGCTTTTCTATCTTCTGTCGGTATATGGAAAAATACAAATGATGCTTGGAATCGACATAAGAGACAATAGACATTCTTAAATTTCCCTTCTAGCTAAATTATTATATAGTTCATCTATTTTTGCATATTTGTAGCTTGATTTTTAATCACTTTATCATCATATTCGCTTCGTAATTAATGTCGTATATTAGGCGGCGACCTGGCAGAAACGTTAGTACGCCGAACTAAATGCTTAGCGGTATTTCGTCTGTCTTTATGTTCTGAGTTCAAATTCCGCAGAGGTTGACTTCATCCATTCGGGGTCGATAAATTAAGAACCAGTTGCATACTGGGATTGATCTGATTGATTGGCCCCCTCCCCCAAAATTCGGGACGTGTGCCTAATATAGAAAAAAAAATGAATGCCTTATAATTAGAATGCTATGTCATTATTCTTAGTACAGTTTACTCTGTCGATAATTTATATAGCTGTAATGTAATGTGTTCAATTCTAACGAATTCACTTTTATGTTGTATAAAGCTTTTTGAGCAAAAATGTTCATCAATGAGTTTTTATTTTCATCGTGAAAACATTAAAAACCAGCATCATGAGCGTGCTTTAACTTCACACTCTTTTTCTCACTAAACAGATCTGACGGGCCAATATGTATATGCATGCGTACATACATACATACATACATACATACATCAGTCACGTGACAATGCTTATCGCCTGCAAAGACACAGGCAAACTATACGTCCCACCAGCAGAGATTAAAGAAAAGGATGGAAGTAATGTTTGGGGACAGTAAGAAAGCAACCCTCAGGTGCAAACTAATCACGCTCAAACAAGAATTCAAGGCTATCAGTGAGAGACTCCGATACCAGAAGAGAGTAACTGAACGTACAAAGATAAACAGAAAGTTTAACCAAAACCAGGCAGTGGTGTATAGAGACATGAGAGGGAAGACAGTGAGCATTACTGAACCTCCTTCGCAAGATGAGGTAGACTCCTTCTGGAGAAAGATCTGGGGAGAAGAGAAGGAGTTTAACCGAGATGCTCTATGGCTGCAGAAATTTAAAAAATGATTATTGTTCGGGGATTATACCCAAGACATACAAGATTGACGGTGATGTTCTTGCAACTGTTCTCCAAAAACTCCATGATGGATAAAGCACCGGGTAGGGACCTGATCGTTGGATACTGGTACAAGAAGCTTACCTGTTACCGACCGTACCTTATTAAACTGTACCAGCAAGCCTTCAATGGAGATGGCACCATACCAGACTGGTTGGCTCTGGCGGAAACACAGCTTGTTCCGAAAAGCAAGGAAACCCAATTGGCAAAAAATTACAGGCCTATTGCATGCCAAAATTTAATGTATAAGATTTATACAGCATGCCTGAACAGATTACTCCAGGACCACTGTGAAAACAATAGTATAATCACAGCTGAACAAGCAGCTGGGAAGAAAGGAATCTGGGGATGTACTGAACAACTACTTATAAATAAGGTAGTAATGACGGAGGTACAGCACCACTGAAGAAATCTGGTCTCCATGTGGCTTGGCTATAAAAAAGCCTTCGACTCTGTTCACCATTCGTGGATGCTAGAAGCCCTCCGACTTGCTAAAGTCCCAGGGAACTTGATTAATGCCATATCTAACCTGACATCTTCCTGGGCCACAATCGTGAAGTTAAATACAGTAAGTCGATATATCACCAGCAAAAAAATACAATATCGCAGGGGGATATTCCAAGGAGACAGACTCTCTGTGATGCTGTGCATACTGTCGGTAAACCCATTATCATACATGCTGAAGAAGTCTGAAGGATATCTAATTGGAACGCCGGCAAACAGAAACACCAAAATTACGCACTGCTTCTTTGTCGATGATTTGAAATTGTATGCCAAGAACATGGATGATATGAAAAAAAGCCTCGACCTGGTCACAACATTTTCTGGTGATGTAGGACTAGAGTTTGGCCAAGATAAATGTTCCTATATGGTTGTGGAACGTGGAAAGGCTAAAAACCACCCTAACAACATCTCCATCAATGGCCTATCTGTTTCTCCAATATCTGATGAGGAATCCTACAGATACCTGGGAGTAGATGAAAACGTATCATATGAAGGTACCTGTAACAAGGAACGTGTTACTAAGGAATACAGAAATCGGGTTAGTAAAATAGGGACCTCGGAACTCTCTGCGTTCAATAAAGCAATAGCCCACAATGTGTTTGCAGTACCAGTACTCATACCGACATTCGGGATACTTGACTGGACGATCGATGAAATCCGAGCCCTTGATGAGAAGACCCGAAAACTACTAACGAGCACGAACAACGTTCACATCAATAACGACGTAGACCGCCTATACCTAAAACGAAATAAAGGAGGGAGGGGCCTAACATCAATTCAGACTGCCTTTGAATGCCGTATCATATCTCTTCGACATCATCTCATAACCACCAAGTGTCGAAGTGCACCCCTTGATGAAGTCTGCAGACATGAGGTAAATACCATCATGAGATTGGGAAGGCAACTACTTGACAAGCATTCCCTATTCGACAACCCTGAACTCTTACCCAAAGAAATTGCAAGACTCTACCGTAACATAACATCAGAGGAGAGGATGAATGCATTCCAGCAGAAGACCATGCATGGATACGTTAACAGAAAGCTCCAGGGTGATAACAACATTGACAACCAGAGAAGTATATCGTAGACAAACAATCGGGTCACCAACTCTCACTTTGAAGGGTATGCCTTTGCTATTCAAGAACAAGAAATAGCAACCAAATTCCTAATAAGCAAACGGGACAGAGAGGCGGGAAAAGCGCCACAATGTAATAATCGATGCAGACTCTGTGGAATCAGTATCGAAGATATCACCCACATCAGTAGCAGCTGTCCAAAAATGTCATCACGGTATTGCCTACCTATGAGACATGATGTTGTAGCCAAGACACTGTACAATGAAATCCGCCGACAGGATAACCCCGGGGCGAAGGAGATGAAAACCCATAATGAGGTAGAGGCCATTACCACTCACAATATGAAAGAGTATTGGTGGAATGTCCCAATAAAAACCTCAATAAAGTGCAGACATAATAGACCGGATATAGTAATCTGGGACAGAGAAGAGAAACTCTGTACAGTAGTAGAAATCAGCTGTCCTGCGGATGTCAACATCCCACTAAAGATTAGAGAAAAAGAGAACAACTACGCCGAGCTACTGAGAAATTTACAGATACTCCACCCAGACTACAAGTTCAGATTCATACCCGTGATTGTTGGGGCATTGGGATATGTAACGAACTGCCTCAACAAAAACCTGGAAAAATTAGGGTTCTCAAAACCTAAAAGAAAAAGGCTGATTAGAAGACTACAGATTCGAGCCATGAATGGAACTGTAAAGATATGTAAAACTTTCCAAAAATTTAGCATATAAATACATATTCATGCATTTAGACATAAAAACGCATCCATAAAACAAACATACAAATCTGCACATACATTAACACCAAATACTGCACATATGCACAAATAGCTAGACGATGTTGATAAAAGTTCCAATGAAGGAGCCTTGAATCTATGTTAGAATCTGGCTCTTTCTCTATGGACAAGAAATACAGAAATGAAACTGATTGATATACATACATACGTATGTACCTACGTGCATATAAAACAGATGGAGTTAAGAACCATATTTTCAGCTGATATAGGAATGGGAATTGGCCAAAAATATTTGTAATTGATTGTTGAACGTGGAAAGTCAGTCCGTCAGACTGAGATCCACTGCGTCAACGGTTTCACTATCGCTTCTCTTCCACACAAAATATGCTACGAATACTTAGGCATTGATTAAAATGTAACTTACAAAGTCGCTGTAAATAAAGATTGAGTAACCCGTGTATATTATAACAGACTTAGAAAAATATGACAGTCGGAACTCTTCTCTTTTTAACAAGACACTATCCTATAATGCATTTGTAAAACTAGAGCTGATTCCAGCATATGAGATATTTGATTGGGGAAATCCACTCCATAGGCATTAAAATCAGCAAGATCCTGATATCAACTGAAAGCCTCCTCAGAAACAGTGGTACCTTGAGGCGTACTTTACAAGAGGTGAGGAAGGTAAAGTTTTCAGATAAAAGCAGAGAGTCTTCGAATGTCGCAATTTCACTTGGACTCGTGACCCCTATATGACGTAACACTTCGAAGACTAAGTATGTGTACTCCAAGGACTGGAAGCAGCTACGAAAATACCTAATAAGCAAAAGAGACAGTAATTCTCTTGCAGCTTCAAGATGCAAACGAAAATATAGATTATGTTATATTTCTGGGGATAAGAAAACACTTGTGTTTAGCAGCAGCCCAAGGGTCGATCAGGCATATGTAATATAGGTAATAGAAATAAGGGGTTCAAAAGGATCATAGTACAAGCAAATCCTGCTACTGCTATGCTTCGGAAAAGAATACCGTTGATGAAAGAAGTGGATATAAAGATAGGAAAGAAAAAAAGAACCTAGCTTAAATAACTCATTCACTCTTTATCCTTTCCTCCAAATGCGTAGAAGATTGTTTGGCTTTTCATTTTTCTGGAGTCAGTAATTTCAGTACGAATCAAATTACAGTGGTCTATTGAATGTATTGATTTTGCGTACAATGTGTAGCAATAAAAGTGTTCATCTATAATGTTCGGAGAATGCTCTTCGATGAGATTTGAACTGTTTGCTTAAAAAGAACACGTCTAATTACCTCAATATATTGTTTCCATACGACGTTCTACAAATTCTGACAGCCACTGACTAAGTTTACGTTCAAGATTTAATCACTCGAACAACAGAAACAACGTTATATATTTGAAACATGTTATGTCTGCCTCTGAGTGACATCTGACAAAATAATTCCAAATGAATGTTAATACAATTATGGCTTACTTTTAATAAGAATTAATACACTCAAACAAAAACAAATATGAAAATACAACGTCAATAATTGTCAAAAATTTTTAAGTTGTCTGCAAGAAACACAACAGAATTATATTCAATCGAGTTCCATAATTGAACTTAAAGACAAACACATATACCTAATCAAAGAAAGCTTCATGTTTATGGCAGCACGCTATATGTAGGTAGTTATGGTCATATATTAATTACATACAGTGAAAATAACTAACAGAAAATTTCACATTCGTATGTCAATACATACTATAGCGACACTAGGATACTATATGTATATATATATATATATATATATATATATATATATATATATATATATATATATATATATATATATATATATATATATATATATATATATATATATATATATACAGAAAAACAAACACACATGTGCTTGTGTATGTGTGCAGCTTACTGTTGTTGATCACACAATGTCTATTGGAAGAAATTTATGCTCAGAGAAAAAATCCCGCAACAATTACGGTGCATAATCTCTTGTTATATCTATGTGTAGCAAGTGATGTTCCTTTAGTTTACCTGTTTCAGTCATTAGACTTCGGCCAGGCTAGTGCACCACCTTCAACTTTTAGTCGAATGAATAGCCTCAGTACTTATTTGTTAAATCCAGTTGTAAAGTGGTGGTGGTGGTCGTCGTCGTGGCACAATCACAGACAGAAAGACACCTCTTTATATATATATATATAAATATATATATATATATATATATATATAATTTTAAAATAACAATTTAGCTAGGTGTAAAATTCCCCTAAGGGATATTAAATATCCGAAGAATAAACTGGTTTATATTACCTATATCAATAAATGATAGGTGTATGTGAGTATATATAAATATGTATATATAAACGTGTGTATTGTGCAATAAAATCGGTTATAGAACTGAATGTTTATAGATTCAAATTTAGGAATTTACGTAATTACAGCTAGATATTTTACTTAATTATGATCAAGGTCGCTCTTATAAAGCGTCTTCGTAAAGCCTTAGCAGTTATAAATATTTTCAATTAGTACTTTTCGTCAAATACTGTAGCAGATACGTCTATTTGATGAAGCATCATTACATATTCAAACGGATTTGATTATTCTTAAATCTTCATTTTATTAATGAAGCAGAACCATCTGTGATTTATGAGATGTGTTATTTGTTTGCATAAAATATCTAAATTGAATTGGATTTTTATAATTGTTCAGTTTATTTTGTTTTCCATTTCTTACATATATATATATATATACATATATATATATATATATAGGCGCAGGAGTGGCTGTATGGTAAGTAGCTTGCTTACCAACCACATGGTCCCGGGTTCAGTCCCACTGCGTGGCACCTTGGGCAAGTGTCTTCTACTATAGCCTCGGGCCGACCAAAGCCTTGTGAGTGGATTTGGTAGATGGAAACTGAAAGAAGCTCGTCGTATATATGTATATATATGTATGTATGTGTGTGTGTGTTTGTGTGTCTGTGTTTGTCCCCCTACCATTGCTTGACAACCGATGCTGGTGTGTTTATGTCCCCGTCACTTAGCGGTTCAGCAAAAGAGACCGATACAATAAGTACTAGGCTTACAAAGAATAAGTCCCGGGGTCGATATATATATATATATATATATATATATATATATGTGTGTGTGTGTGCAATGGGCTTGTTTCAGTTTCCGTCTGCCAAATCCGCTCAGAAGGCTTTGGTCGTCTTGTCGGTATAGTAGGAAACACCTGCCCAAGGTACCAGTAAGTGGGTCTGAACCCGGAAGCATATGGTTCGGAAGCAACCTCACAGCCACGCCTACGCCTACCTGTATTCATTATGACATTTTTCTCCTGTTACGTTTCCGATGAGGAAATTTATCAAGAAACAATTCCAGTGTCTCTTTTGCCAGTAACAATACTGAATTCATAAACTGCAATCATCCGTGTAACAGGCTTCGATACCCACATCGTGCCACGTAGCGTAGATTTTATTCAAAAACACCTACGTATTCACTGGAGGACCGTCTCTCATATGACTTTAGTCACTCGTATCATTTATTGAGTTGGAATATTCTGTGAAATTTCACGCAGACATCAAAATGTATACATCGTTACCCAAATACGATTCTTAACCGACGGTACAATTTTATCCTATGAAAATGCCATTGTATAACCGGCATCCATAAGATTGAGTTTTTTCCAGATTTCATTAAGTCTAAGCTTGTCCTCCTCAGTAATTACTCTAGTGTTCCTTAAAATTTATACCTTCAATGGAGTAATACAGATCTTTTTACGGTTGTTTTAGCATAAGACATTCTATATTAGAAGATATATTCCGTCTCATATTACCAGAAAAGTCGCTTAAATCCATTAGTTAACTAGATTCATTGTCTAAATGGAGTAATTAATTGCTCGTTTGGAACACTATGTCTGACATTTTACTTTCTTCGTGCAGCAGGTAGAAATGAATTTCCTAAAACATTCTTGCAAAAGGATTTAATAATTGACTAGCAGGTTCAGTTTAGATAGTAACTCTTTAAACCCATTAATTTTCCAAGTCTTACGCGAATATACAACCATCAATATTTTCTTCTGAATATGCATCAGAAGATTATTCAGGCTTTGATTTCCAGGAGTGATGCTTCGTCACGCGATTTAAATATCCTAGTAGAAAGAGGCTTGTGGAAAAACGAAATGCTATCAAGCGAAGATAAATTCTAGTTCCTGTATAATGTGCTGTAATTTGCCAAGGGTAACATCCAATATTACGTATGAAGATTAGGATTATAATAGCGGTCCAAGTAATCCTAAATAAAAATTCTACCGTATCAATTCCCATTAACACTTCAGATTTCATTTTTTTTATCGTCGTCGTCTTGTGTGGCCTCGTTTTGGGATATTAAGGAGTGAAAATTACATTCATTATCTGAATTCCATAGAAGAGGGGAAAATTTAGTGATTTATTGTTTCCTCTTGCTTAGCTTTCAAATGGAAATAGATATGGTAGGAAATAAAACGTAAGATATTGTCAACAACTTTATCCGGTCGTCATCAAATATCTATTTCCTCTGCTTAACCGTTTGCTTGAAATATGGGTAACAACTGATAAAGATACAATACGTAGTACCCCGGATATTTACAGTGTTGAAGAAATCTAGGCAATAGCAACAATAAAATCTTCAAGTCATATAAGTTATGATAACGCAAAGCTGAGAATGAAATACTAACGTAATTGCAACCATACACTCAAGACTGTACAGCTGTATACATAGAGTCCACCAAAAAGTTTAGAGTTTCTTTACGACTAGAAAAACAAAACAACGAGACATTGGAAATATGTAAATTGATCGACATCTTTTCTGCTTTTACATGTTCTTATATTAAAGGAAGAAAAACGATAATAAAAATTGTTCCAACATTTTGTCACAAACTTCAGTAATTTTAGGAAACTGTTAATCGATTTTATTGAGCCCAGTACGTGGTTGTACTTTATTCCATCGATCCGGAAGAGCGTAAAGTAAAAGTTGACCTCTGTTTTATTTGAAAGTAGAATGTTGACAGAGGTAAGAAATGCTGCTAAGCATTATACTCGGCGCGCTAACATATGAACAAGGCCTGAATGTTGGGGAAAGAGGCCAGTCGATTAGATCGACTTCAGTATACAACTGGTACTTAATTTATCGAACCCGAAAGGATGAAAGGCAAAACTGACCTCGATGGAATTTGAACTCACAACGTAATGACGAGCAAAATACCGCTAAGCATCTCGTCCGTGGCGCTAATGATTCAGATAGCTCACCGCCTTCGGCGCGCTAACAGTTGTGCCAGCACAATAAAGTTAGCAATTATAGTGACGATAATAATCCTTTCTAATATAGACATAAAACCTGAAAGTAGTATATTTTTTTGAGGGGCGTTGATAGCCGATTACACCGATCACAGGAATCAACCGCTACTTATTTTATCGACTCCGAAAAGATGAAAGAAATGTCATCTGACTTTACTCAAAACGTAAGGCCTCATGAAATGACGCTTGTTATTTGTTCTCGGCGCGGCAGTCTTTCTGCTAGATCAATGATAATAATAATAATGGTCTCAAACTTTTTGCACACAACAGTGAGATTTTAAAGGGATTGGTAAGTAGATTACATTCAGTTCAGTATTTGGCCGGTTTTTATCTTATCGGACCGAAAAGGATAAAAAGCAAAGTCGACCCTGGAGGCATTTGGCCTCGAACTGTGAAGCAGAAGAGCATATCTTTATTATTATTATTATTATTATTATTATTATTATTATTATTATTATTATTATTATTAATATTATTATTATTATTATTATTATTATTATTATTATTATTATTATTATTATTATTATTATTATTTTATGTTTGACTTTTGTTTGCATTTGTACAAGTTGGATCCAAGTCTCACCCAGAGACCTCAAGAAACAACAAGTTAGAAATTCATGTAGGTGTTATGCCTAGGGTACCATATATTTGGATTTGTACAGTTTTGTTCAAGTGAATGTTTAAGAAACCATAAGAAAATTATATGTTTGCTTTAAAATTTGAGATCACGTAGACAGTATTTTACGTAGGATATGGGCAGTTCCCAAGAGCACTATCTTTTGAACTTCAGCCATTTTGGGGTTTCCTGGTATCTGAGCTAGGTACTAATCAGCCCGTTTCGCTGTCATTCCCAGGGCACCTATGACAATAGGTATTGTTTTCGTCTTCAGATTCCACATTTTGCTATTATTATTATTATTATTATTATTATTATTATTATTATTATTATTATTATTATTATTATTATTATTATTACTATTAATATTATTATTATTATTATTATTATTATTATTATTATTATTAATATTATTATTATTATTATTATTATTAATAATATTATTATTATTATTATTATTAATATTATTATTATTATTATTATTATTATTATTATTATTATTAATATTATTATTATTATTATTATTATTATTATTATTATTATTATTATTATTATTATTATTATTATTATTATTATTATTTGTCACCGGGCGACATATATGGTAAAAAACATTCAAGCAAAAAAACGAAGGGATTTGTATACAAAAAGGTATACAGCGTAAATAAATAAGTACATGGGAAATGATGATGAGAGAGATACATTTTCAATGGTGTTGGATGAATTCTCGGTTCAGTTTACAAGTTGAATAGATATTTGAAGTGCCTGTATGTATAATCCACAGACATCTTAGGAACAATCGTCCTGGCACAACGAGTGACAATTAAAGCTTTTGAATTACAAGTACAATCCATCCGACCAAACTTTTTACGCATATAAATTTCCCCTCACAAAATTTGTGTCGACTTCAGGCAAAATTGAAAGTCATCTGCCCAGTGTGTTATACCATTCGTCTAGGATACATCTACTAACACGCGCGTACACACAGATATGTATGTTTTATGTATGCATGCACGTACGTATGCGTGTGTGTATGTATGTGCGTAGATGTATGTGTATGTATATGTATGTGTGTGCATGAGGGGAATGCATTGTGTCTTAAATATGATACTCGTTTCAGTCATTGAAGGGTGGCCATGCTTGGACATCTCCATAGAGGGATTAGTCGGACATATCGACTGAAAAGCTTTTTTCTTTAAGATCCTGTACTTCTATTCGTCTGTTTTGCCGAAGCAATAAATTATAGGTTGTGAAGCACCGGAAGGTGAGACAAACTCAAACACAAATAGAAACACGAATAGATACATATGCATTACAAGATTCCACATAGTTTCTGTCCTGCAAATACACTCGCAAGGCAATGATCACCCCAAAGCTATTCTAGAAAAGAGCGGCCTACGGTGCCCCGTAGTGGGATAGAACGCGAAACTCCATGACTGCATACATAGTTTCTATTCCACCCAGGCCTATTTACTTATATATTTCTATGTATAACTTTACGCTGAATAAGTTTTAAGCCATAGACAGTTTCATTAGAATTTAGAAATAAATGAATTAATGGTATTGAAAAAAATATTCTTTAATGAGTTGAGATATTAATTATATTTCAGAATTCACCCAAGACAACATTGCACACATTAAAAATTATTGATATTTTGCAAAGATATAGGTTAAACTGAAAATATGCCAACGTAGCAAAAACCACATAGATTTTCAAATAGAAATATAGCTTCAGCAAATACCTCACTGAAAAATTTTCGTAGTTTCTTTCTATAATCTATATATTTCTTTTATCCGGAGATTATTTTTTCATCTAAATTTACTTAAGAATACGACCATTCTATATTACAATTAACTTCTATTTTCCCATAACAATATATATGATATCGATCATTTTGTTAGATATCTTTCTTATCTAAATACTCATATCATTATATATTCCGCTATTATATTTTCTCCTGAGTTTTGTATGTTTATCGTGATTATATCTCTTCTTCTAGCTTCCATATTTTTCTTCTCAAACCTAAACACAAATAACCTACGTAACGGGCATATATACGTATATATGTCCCTACATTTATATGCATTTACATATGGATATAAATTTATAAGTATATATATATTTAAATATCATGTATAAATATGTATGTATATATAAATATATACGTGTGTATCAATATATATGTATATAT
>NC_142936.1:13022903-13052903 GCF_046866305.1 Octopus bimaculoides | reverse complement strand
CGTAAGTCCTCGAGTATACTCCGCCCTTGAGTATAATACGCAGGGAATTTTTAGGGGGCTGTACGTCTGAAAAACCTAAACCTTGTGTATAATACGCACCCCTTCTCTAACTTGAGTCAAAGAGGTCTATATAACGGCCTTGGTTTGTAAATGTATATACGGTAACGTCCTTTTTTATTATTGTATATATAACATAATGCAAACGTGTAGCTTTTTTGTGCCTTTTGTAGAAAATAAAGAAATAACAGTAATAAAGTCAGTGAAAAATAAATATTAAGTAAATTGCCTTTACATATTTATCACTTAGAACATTTTGCTTAGAAAATATTTTTCATTTTTAACCTCGTATATAGTACGCACTAGAAATTTTCACCTTTAAATTTTTGAAAAAAATTGCGGGTTATACTCCAGGATTTACGGTATGTACCAAAACCTCTGTCATAATTATGGTATGACAAACTATAAGTTCTTTCACCCCCTATCATATTAGTAGTATCTACTGTCAAACATGCAAGCAGTAAGTTTACAAGTTTTGCACTGTACAGTGTTATTACTGCTGTTCAATGAGCCATGATTGGAGTACTGAATGTTTTCAATTGCGTGCAAATCATAATAGTTACTCAGATATTATATAACACCGTGACTCGGCTGGTTCTACGATCTGCAAAACATAGCTGCAGAAAATGCTATATTGGATTGCACTTAGTTACTAATATTGAACATCAAATAACAAACAAAACATCAGTTGTTCGTATGTCTTTATGTGAGACTGTATAAAGCTACATGCTTGCATGATTATTCATTCAAATACATATGTAGATGTTTACCCCTATGAATATATACAGATATTGAATACTTGCATATCCGATGTATGTTTCCATGCATTCATATATTTGTTTATACTCATATAAATGAAAACAGTTCTATATGTTTGAGTGTCTGTATGTAAACATGTATGTAGAGGTTGGAGGCTCATTTTTCCAAGATCTTTTACAGGGCTACAAAAAACTGAAGGACAACTACAATAATTGTGTGAATCTGAGAGGGAAATCTGTTGAATAAAATCATAATTAACTGATCTTCCTGCATTTTTTTTATCCACAACTAGGATTTTATCAGTTGCTGGCACTCCGTCGATTACGACGTCGCGGGTTCCAGTTGATCCAATCAACGGAGCAGCCTGCTCGTGAAATTAACGTGCAAGTGGCTGAGCACTCCACAGACACGTGTACCCTTAACGTAATTCTCGGGGATATTCGGCGTGAAACAGTGTGACAAGGCTGACCCTTTGAATTACAGGTACAACAGAAACAGGAAGTAAGAGTGAGAGAAAGTTGTGGTGAAAGAGTACAGCAGGGTTCGCCACCATCCCCTGCCGGAGCCTCGTGGAGCTTTAGGTGTTTTCGCTCAATAAACACTCAAAACACCCGGTCTGGGAATCGAAACCGTGATCCTATGACCGCGAGTCCGCTGCCCTAACCACTGGGCCATTGCGCCTCCACTAGGAGCTTTTCAGTAGCACCCTGAAAAGCATGTTTACATGCTTATAATAGTATATTATATTTACCTATGTCTCCAGTACACAAGTATCATGCAGTTTGAATCTCTCCTCCTAACACATCCATTCCAATCCAGAAATTGCTGTCCTTATTCGCTAATTCGTAAATATATAACGCCATCAAACATTCAAGTGCATGAACGGCTCACCCAATTTTTATTATCAATTAGTTTAAATAATTCAAATACTTATTTGTTTTCATTAATGATTTCATTCACGTCCACTTAGCTATGTCAATTTGAATCGACAAATTGTTTTATCTGTTGCAACCGGCAACAAAAAGAACTAATTTCATGACCACCGTTCATCCCATTGCACGACAGTGAAACCATGGAGCCAAATTTGTGACTCCGCATCTCCATCTTGAACAAGTTATAAGTCTGTTTTCGAGCACAATCACACCACGCCAACAAATTGCACTTTATTGCTCACTTTATTTAGAGGTTTGAGTAGATATTTTAAACACAAAATATTAAAATAAATTAAATATGTATATATATATATATATATATATATATTTATATTTATTTATATAAATTAGTTTTGTCAGTGTATTTACTGCGCTGATATTCTGTCCGGATCGCACGAGAAGTTTTTAGGCGGGCTATTTAAGCTAGTCGTGTGCATACGTGCATATATATGTCTGTATACGTCCGTATATGTAAGTATACTGTTTATATACATGTATTTGTATTTATGTACTTGAGTATATTCCACCGATGAAGGCAAAGCATTATTATTTATGCAAAGCCAGAAATCCTGGATCTGGAATTATCTTATTTTTACTGGTTTATTTGGTCTTCGTCTTCGCTACTCGTGCTATGTGGACATTTATTGTGGTTTTAGAGTCAGGATTTGTCTGCTATTTTTCAGCGTGGTGGTGTCTCTTAGATACCCTGTATTATAATTTTAAATAATTATATATATATATATATATATATATATATATATATATATATATATATATATATATGTAATGAAATTCTTCGATACGTATGTTATTGTAATTTTTTATATTAATTTACAATCTGCATTTATGTTGCCTCCTATAATAGATCATTTTCTGCATATTCCCCAATGTTTCAATCAAACTACAACAGTCATTTCTATATAAGTATCTATATATGAAAGACAGATATTTGTTATATTAATTATAAGTATTTTATGATTATATATATATATATATGTATGTATATGTATGTACATATATATATATATATATATATATACACTCGTTTTCACTCTCTCTCTCTTTCTTTCTCTCTCTCTCTCTCTCTCTCTCTCTCTCTCTCTATATATATATATATATATATATATATATATATATATATATATATATATATACACATATACACGCTATATATTTTTTAACCTTTATATAATAACGTAAAACATAAATCACGTCGTTTTGGAAAAAAGCATGCAGTTATTACATCCTTCTTTGTTTTTATTATCCCTATTCAATTAGGTCGACTCTCTCGAGTGAATAACCAAGTCCAATTATCGATATCGAATATAGAAATGAGTTCCATAAACTTGATTTTAGATTTCCGTTTTGAATGCATCAATTTTTTTGCAAAAATCTAATTTCGAAATTAAATAAATTCAATGTCAAGTTTTACTTTAGGGAACATCAAAATATTAACAAAACAAAATCAACACGAGTGACAACAGTTATAAGAATAACAATAAACATGAGGAAAATTATTAATATCTATATATTACATATATTTCTTATTATTGGATGCATCCACTTGATTTGTATTTTCTGCTCAGCGGATTTTATGATTCCATCTATATTAGTGCTATATAAAATTAAACAGATGAAGAATGTAAATCCATAGACACTTCATTTATCTCAAACAATGCTCGTGGATTTTCTGAAAGTATTTTCCTTCTCTCTTTCTTTTTTTTCTATTTGTTTGGTATAACGAATATTATTATTCTCCCAGTACCTTAGTTTTTGTTTTCTAGTTGTTAAAATTATTGCTGATGTTAAAGTCATTTGTTGTTGTTGCAGATGTTATTAACACATGTTTAGCGTCAACTGAGCGTACCTGAGATGAATGGCTTTCCGGTACTAACCATCTTTTCTCACGAAGAAATATATAGTATTCGGTACATTAACGGGTGCTAGTAGTATTCTGCTAGTAGTACCAAGAAACAAAAAAAAACTATATGAAATAAAATCCTTGTACCGAAAAATATATTCCGTGATGATGTCAGCAGTACATGTTGAAGTCCGCAAATGTAATAGTGTGGAAGCATGCATTTTATCCAAGAAGCTGCAGCTGTGTCAAAAAGGCGAACAGAAAACCAACTGAACAATGCAGAAGGACAAGCACAGTGATGTGTACTGATATGAGTCGAGTATTTCTATCCAAGCATAATCGTGACGCGGATGTAACACTTGTTCCTGTTTAAATCATGGGGCACATGCGATCAAAGGGTTTGTTTTGGTCTATTTGTAATGATGTGTTGTGGTATCTATTTTATGACGTATGCTTGAACTGCCGCTGCCAAACTTTGCCAGTGAGATAAATACTTATAGGCCTTTCTGAGTAAGATATATGAAAAGAAACACGCCGCAAGTACTTTGTTTTAGAATTCAGTGTAATATACTAAATACACGTTGCAATCAAAGTGAGATTGCAGCAAGTCTTTAACAGTAGACGTTGTTGTACATGGAAAGTTTTTTAAGTAATTATCATATGGGCAAATACATTCTATTGATGTCTTTGATGAATTTATGCATGATGATTTTCAGTGTTAAATACTTCATGGATTTTTTTCGTTTCATGTTTATTTTTTGTATGTCAAAAAAAAAAAATCTGATTGATGCTTTCTGTCGATTCTAGTAAAATTCAATTCTCATTTTAATGAATATCTTATCATTAATTTCTCAGGTAATTAAATCCATTGAATTATTGAAATATTGATCGTTCCTTCAACTCTGTTATCATTTTCGACAGTGATGTTGAGTTCAACCGTGTAATTTGATAAGTTTTTGTTAATATTCGGAAATAAAAAGAAATACTAACTTATTCGGTTATTTACAGAGTAAAACGAAAAAATATGGAAGCCTTATGAAATCCAAATATTAATGCATAATTCTGCTAAACTATGAAGGTCTCTATTTGATGAATTTTTTAATGTCCTATGTGACATTGAAATGGAAAGGATTTCGAAACAAAACTTCTACTCACTAGACGTGATTTTATGCAAGAGTTATCCGGCTATTTAGTTTCTACAAGAATTTACTTGCGTGTTTGTAAACGTTATTCACTAAAGGGACAAAATGAATATTGTTAAAAAGTATCTGGGATTTTCTACAGGGAGAGACCCATGTATTTTATTAAATATTGTTAAATATTTTAGTGCATAGTTAGAACTAGCGATCAGGAATACAATTACTTTTTACATATTTTCTTTTATAGAACTGCAAAGAGTCAAAGACCATCCGTTCTAGAAAATCAATAAACTAGCACTACGTTATTCGACGTGGCCATCAAGTCTACGATAACAGAATATGTTGTGTGGGAAATTTCCATACAATTTCTACCGGATCGACCGAACACATCCAAATTCTACGGGTTGTTTTTGCATAACTTGCTAATTCTACCCAGATCGAACAGAGCAATACGACAAAATCACCCAATCAACTCTATTCCATTTTTTCTCTATCAGCGATGCTTTTGTAATAAAATATAATGATATTAATTCACTCGATTTAGCTGATTTTGAGAACAACATAATCTATTTGTTATTCCAACTATATTTTTCACTTTCTATTTTCACACCTCCGTTTGCTTACTTCTCATTTTTATGCAAATCTTTGCTCCTTTCATTTGGGATTTCTACCTTTCTCGTTTCTTATCATTTTTTCGATTAATTATTAAATATTTTTCGCACTTTACATATTAGTGCTGACTTCTATTAGTCTGGTTATTAGTTATACTATTTATAAAAAATTTTCTTCCATTCTGTAATTCTTCTCTTACTCCATTTCCACTTCAAAGTGCATCGAGACAGGAAAACATTTAAATATTTATGTTGCAGCCTGGTATCTATGTTTATCTAAAGAGGAATACACAAAGATCTCGATTTCCATTGGCGCGCGCACAAACATTTACACACAAACACACACACATAAACATATGAAATACGATATACATACATACATACATACATACATATATATATATATATATATATATATATATATATATATATATATATATATATATGATTATACTTATAAAATACGGTTTACACGATAAATTACCTACCTCTGGATACCTTCTAACAAAGGCGGTACCCACACAGGTAATCTCCAGGTGCGCCTTCCGATTTAATTATCCCTTAGTTACTTAAACATTTCTATATATAATACAAATGATATATGAGCATATGCATGTATACATACATATATGTACATAATTACATCTACATGTATATATAGATGCATATCCGGGTACAGGACGTCAAAAAAGGAACGGGAACATAGATAAAGCACAAAAAAACGGACTTTTTTTGAGACACACTTATGGAACTTTTCCTTCATCAGCTGCCTCTATTTTAAACTAGGCGTTTCGAAGATGAGGCAGAACGTGCTTTTAGAATAGCTCTTCCTGCTTAGTGGATTAACCTGCTATACAGAGGGTTCCAAGGTAGCAAACACAAACCAAGACAGTGAAAACAACATTAAAAGCCGTTGGGCTGCATATATATATATATATATATATATATATATATATATATTTGTATGTATGTATATGTGTGAATATATAAACAGACGCAAGTATATGTGCAGTAACAGTTATAAACCTGAGTTATTTATTACTAATACATTGTTATTCCTATCGTTTATCACCATTATTAAATATCATATTTATTGCTAAAGTTATATTGTCCATTATTTTCATTGGTTATTTCTTTTGACTTGTGTTGTACAATATTTTCACTACTTTATCATTCTTTATTTTAGTCGTTTTCCTAAAACTCCTCTTATTATGCATTACTTAAAATTATATGTCTCTTTTTTTTTTGTCTTCTTTCATTAATTTTCATTACCTTAAGTCAGAAATTTTATGAAAAACTAAACCAAATTGAAAGAAGAAGAAAAAATAATATTTCCACTTTGATAATTTCATTTATGGTTATTTGATTTGAAAAATTGAAATCGACAATTATTTTTGCTTGACCTCGTTTGGTTAGTGTGTCAAATACTTTATACAGATATAACAACTATTTCTACTAGTTCACAAACAATGTACTATAGAAGCATACAACTCAACCATGTGACTCTGAACAATATAGTTTGCAGAGTATCAACATGGGAAATGCAAATCGGTTCTTGGCTTCCGAAATAAAACTAAGTAGTTTTTTGAATAAATAAAACAGAGAATCCGATAAAATCATTGGTGGTCGGCAATCGGCGAGGAGTTGGGGGACAACAAAAGTACAGCTAATAAAATTTATAAAATATGCTAATTATTTATACTGCAGTAGAAGAAGATTTTTCGGGAAGAAGGTCAGCTTTGAGCTGCTATATATATGCACCTGAGCGGTTATATACTCGTACATCTCATTCTACATCACACATAAGTTGCTTTTGTTTCTTCAAAGTTTTAGTTACAATTTAGTTCATGTGCATTGTATTGTTGCTTACTCACGGGGAAGAGCAGTTACCGCAGCATGGCCCTTTTCAGTGCCTTATAGAAAAGTGGAGAGAGAAGAGAATATTCGTAAACCAGAGATTTGCTCCGCTCTAGAATAGTACTTTATTTATTGACTTCGAACGGATCACAGTCACAATTGATCACAATGGCATTTTGCTCACAATCCATGCATCATTATGGACAAATCATTGAGTCCTCTAATCTATAAACACTTCCAAGTCAGCGTCGGAGTAATTGATTACAATAAGTTTAGCTTTCATATGCCATCGGAGTCACCTTTGCTTCTTATCCATTCAAGACGATGAAATACCAGCCTTGCCTTTTCCATGTTACGTTCTAGGTGTTTGACTGTGCCAACACTAAAAGGGCTAATATTATGTCCCAACGCTACTGCTATCTAGCACCTTCGGATGGTCTCTACTCAACCGCTACACAACTGCTACTTGACTGCTACTCGACACTCCTACCACGGCCAGACTACCTCTATTTATATGTCTTGGGAGATCCTACTTCCTCGCCTGGGGACGTCGACACAACAGCTAAATATGTGTCCATTAGTTTGCAAATTCTTCATCAATCAAAACTCTTTATTGAGAGTATTTTTCCATGCCGGTACCAATTCGTAAAACTATTATATATAGAACTGCCAACTTAACTCTCATGTTACAGCCAAATTTAACCATCTAGTTCCTGTCTTTAAACTTTCTACTATTTTTCTACTATATTTCAGAACCGATTTACAACTAAAAAAATCAATTTACACCGATGCTAGGATTGATTAGATACATGTTATTGTATTATAATTCTGCTTGATCAGAAAATTTTCTCTCATAATTCAAAACTACGTTTATAGATATTCACTTGATGAGTGATACAAAAATATTTTTCTTATTCTGGCGCCTTTTCTGATTAGTCATTATATATAAGATAAAAATGTTCGTTTCTAATATAATTTACCCTCTCTATATAAATCATTAAAACAAAAGAAAATTAAGTATTTTCAATTATAATTCAAAATTGATCTGAAAATTTTCCTTCTCTAAGTCTAACCCGTATTTTCTGTTTTACACCTTTTACGAGTACTTTTCTTAATATCACGATATATAACCTACAACCATGATGCAAAATGTGATTTGGTGACCACTGATTTAACTAATGCAGATACACAGTTTAATTGAGGTGAGCCTTTTCAATTATATCTTGAAGATTGACTCGCCCCACAGAGGCTGCGTCGTAGAGTCAAAGTTTTGTTTGGCTAATGACTGCGTAGAGAGAATTTGAGACATATCGAAGGAAAAGCTCACCATATAATATGTCTAGTTGGCTCATAACTTCTTATTTTGCCGGATTTGATATAGTTGGAATGAATACCTGATATCTTTAGAGTTTATTTTAGTTTCATATATTCAACTAATATTGATTTCCTTCACGAGTAGAAGGTTAAACATTTCATGAAACGGATGTAGTACATTGAAACGAATCCAGCAAATATCTAATTTTATTAACCACGGCTGAATGAATCACAATGTCATCAACGGCGAAATTTGAACTCAAAACGTACAGGATGAAACAAAATACTACATAATTAATTTTAAATTGCTGCCGAACGTCTTTATGTAGGAGCCAAAATATTCAACTTATATATAAAATCAATGAATATTCGTAAGTTATACATCCATCCATACATACCTACATACATACATACACAGATACGCACCGCACAATCATACATTCATACAACATACATACACACATATATACATATCACTTCATATTTACAGTTTGATTCTATAGTGTAATATCTACTCAATGTCTATTCAGCAAAAATCTATTCGATATGAATTCATTCAATATCAATAAGAACCTTTAGAGTTAAAAAGAAAACCACTACAGTGTTTGATAATACACGTTCTTGCTTTTCAGATAAAATGTAAATACTGCAATTATGCAATCAAATTATAAAGGTTACATCAGCCCAAACAGCATCAATAGGTTATGCGCGAACCAAACAATATCTATAGTTTGTATCTATTCAGTGAAACCTTACAGATTGATGTACATCCTTCTAACAGTTTTATAGTGTAGCCATATAGTCATACTTTGATTATATTCATTCGTTATCCAATAAATATATATTGGCTATATCAATCCACTTTGATACCTAGAGTGTATCTATTTACTGGAGAACTACACATAAGATATGTCTGTCTATATGCATGTGTGTATATATAACCATATATATATATATATATATATATATATATATATATATATATATATATATATATATATATATATATATATATATATATATATACAAATATATATACATACATACATACATAAGTACATACATAATACTTACATACACACACATTCATATATGTGTGTGTGTCCGTGTGTGATTCTGTTTGTGTATCTGCGTGCTTGTGCGATTGCGTCTGTTTCTATAGCACGTTAGCCGTGTGGTAAAAGAAAGTTGACTGCAACTGTACATGACTCCGATTTCGAAACTAGGCATGGGTCATTCGACATCAGTTATCTTGCACTGTATGAAGTTTAAAGATACGTTCTCATTGAAATATCTCTGGGAAGATTAATTGCGGAAGCCCATTGCAATTAAATGCATTGAGTCGTAAGATAAATGCACTCGTTGTTCTTGATTTTTCATGTGCATTCTACTTCCTCTGGAACATTTGGTTTTTCGTTTTGTTTTCTAATCTAAATAAATTTTACTTCTTTCTTGACATATGATGATGTATTATCTAATAGATTAAACTGAGCCTTTCTAGCACCTGCTGCTGTTCCATTTTATTCAAGGCTAAAGATTCTGAAGTCCCTGGAGACATTATACTGTTTGCAGTGAATTCACTATTACAGAAAATGATGCCCAGCAATGATTTTCCCATGTAAAGGAGGGGAAATCTGATCTCACAGACTTTCTGTGTTGTAGCCAAGCTGTTCAATTTAATAAGGCCAATGAAATGATTTCACAAGGATCTGCGCAAGTACAATAGGGAATTAGCGTAGTAGATGAGACGATCTCTTTATACCGTCGCACGTCACCTTCCTTCGATCAATAAGGTCCAAAATCTCGGTATATGAGTGCCACATGCAACACTCCAACGATCCTGTTTGCTCGCAAGACACCGGATTGCTCCTAAACGCAAACAAACTTCTCTCCTGCATAATCTTCACATTCTATGTGAATTTGAAACAGAGAACGGAATGACAGACAACCAAGAAATACCTTGAGCCAAGGGGTAAATTTGCATTTCGTGGGTGTAGGTGAGGTTAACCAACGACGAGATCCTTGAAAACAACCACGCAGTAAAAGTAGACCTTTTCATTCAGTAAATACACCAATTCACGAGGCAATCCACCTGGAAATGCCCAACCGGTGACGTGACGACCTTCTTCAAACCGACAACGCTTGCTTCATATTATTAATGTAACCAAAGATATTATTGAAGAGCGCTATTAGGAAGTCCTATCACACACACCGCATTCTCCAGAGATATATCACCTTCAGATTATGACACTTTTCGCTCGTTCACCGATAGTGTTTTGGCATTCCATTCCCCAACTACGCGGAGCTGAAACCGTGAGCCAACAACCGGAGATTTCTTGCGTTAAAACAGTGAATAACTACTGGGTAGTTATCATGAAAGCAAAAAGTCATGAGCAATGAAGGACAAAATATTATTGACAGATTTAGTAAAATTAATTTTCAAAATAAAAGGTTTGACCATCCAGCAATCCAGTATGTGTGTGTGTGTGTGCGTGTGCGTGTGCGTGTGTGTGCGTGTGTATTTGTTAGTGTGTGTGTGCGTATGTGAGTGTGTGAATGTGTGTGTACGTATGGATATTTATGTGATGTAAGTCGAAATTTACGTATCTACGTATATTTATCTATATCTTCGCCTCTTTCTCTCTCACGCTCTCTTTCTGTATGTGCATGTGTGTCTATGTTCGTGTTTATGTGTGTGTGTGTGTTGCTGTTTTACAGTTTATCAGAATTTACTCCGCTGTACTCATCTCACAAGCTTGAGATGAACACAGCAGAAGCCTATTTTAAACGCGAAACAGACGGTGACCCGATAAATGTTAACTCGTGTATTATTACAGCAAGCATTATGAATATACAACTATAGTGACTCATTCATACCAATTTAAACTATTTATAAAATTCTACCCTCAAAAGACATTGGACAATCAGAGGATGAAGGGTGCAAGCAGGCGCATTTATTGGTAAGTCACCCTTCACACGATATGTGTGTGTGTTCGTGTGTGTATGTGTGTTTCTGAGAATGTGCGCGTATGTGTATGTGTTTGTTTGTGTGTGTGTGTTTGTGTGCGTGTGTGTGTGCGTGTGTTTGTGTGAGTGTGTGTGTATGTGTGTGTGTGTTGGATTCAATTTACTATTCTTCCCAGATTGCCACCGAGAGGAACGGAAGGCCACTTACTAAATTACCTTATCATTGAGTTTATTTACGTACTGTTACTCAACAGATGAACCGATATTAGTTTCTACAGAACTGCAAGTGTGATTCATGAATAAATGAATAAAAACAGACAAATTCATTTATTATTAACCCAGACGAAGTTATCAGAACAACTTATCAAAATATCTTCCGACAAAATTGACCACCATACGCCTTTTTTGTTGTTGTTGTTTTTCTTTTCTATGTATATGTGTATATCACCATGGCGAGAATAACATAAGAATAGGGCTATTTATTTGGATCAGAGCCATTTCTTCTAACAAGTTTCCACTACGTTCCATTCTATTATTTTTGTTCGTTTTTTCTTCTCTTGTGTTATAAGAATGATAATGCAAAAACGATGCAAATATAACGGGCGTAAATGTATTTCATGCGCTGTCCCTGCATGAACAAACTCTAGTAGGCGGACAACTGTAAACCAATAAAATAAAATTAAAATTCCGACGATGCAGATTTGGTGAATTTTCAAAGCACATTTGAACCCATTATTTAGCAGTCCCTTGTTAAGAAGTAGATGAATTTCCAGATTTCTTTTTTGAAGTTAATATATATCTATATATATAAAACTGAGAATGTGTGTCTGTCTGTCTGCGGGAATCCCTCAAACTCAAGAAGCACCCAACCGATTTCATTCAAGTTTTACACATGCATTACTTAGGGGCCGTGGAGTGTCATAGGCCAATAAATAATTGCAACTTCTTGCTTAAAGCGAGCCCGGAAAAATCTTTTAAACTGGTCCGGTATTAAGTGTCAAAAGATATTGTTTCACTTTTATTGTTTCACTTTTAATTCTAATGTGATAAAACTAAGATCATCTTATTTCTATCATATTTGAAATAAATGCATAATTTATATGTTAATGTGAACAACATTACGCATCGGCAGCTTACCGTCTTTATGGCAATGACAGCGGAATTCTGTGTCAGTATATGCGTGTTGGGTGACATAACGAACGGCTGCAGTTGAAACTCTTGACAAAATAGAATGAGGTAGCAGATCAAAGGTATATCAAAATACACATTTAACGTTCAATTACAAGTTAATAATTAGCGCAGGAGTTGCAAGTTTGCAATTTATTTACAGTTACAAGTTAACTCTTAAATTAACATTTTATACACGTGCTTAATATATATATATATATATATATTTATATATAAACAAATTTATCTATAATAATTATTGTGGCAATTACTGTTAAATTAGCAGTTTGTACATGTGCTGCTATTTGGTCAATTTGAGTATATCTGGTTAATTTACACTGCATAAAAAATATAGAAACAAAGACAAGCTACTTTGAAAAATAGCGATAATGTATATTTTCTTTCTTTATTTTTTTTACTGTATTGAAAAAAGTACGCCACCAAAGAAAAATACGTGTTCTTTCCAGAAACAAGTATAAAGCAAGGATTGTGAAAAGCCGAAGGCGAGAGTCTGAACAGAGAAGAGAGATAAGACTTTCTCAATATCAGCAAAGCATGCTGCAGCACGTCAGATGGATGTTTCAAGACAGAAGTGAAATGAGATTTGACCAATATAAGCAAAGGTATGCTGCAGCACATCAAATAGAGTTTCAAGATTGAAGCGAGATGAGACGTTCTCAAGATCAGCAAAGACATGCTGCAACACGTCAGATGGGGTCTCAATACAGAAAGGAGGTGAGAGTTTCCCAAGTTCATCAAAGGCATGCTGTAGTAGTTAATTCCGAATCATTAAAACAACGTTTCATGATTAGACAGATGTCCAATAGAATAGCTCTCAGAAACTGGACACTTTCAAATTCCTTCTTCAAAACTCCTGGAGCTGCTTTCAGATATGATACATCCATTCTTATAAAAATTATAATTCTTTCCGAACTGGTGTGCTAAACTCAAATTGTCATTTCTTCAAAGCTTTAAAATTTCGAAATTAAACTAATGGCATCTGCTGCTCAGGCGGTAAGGTAAGACTGTGAGCACTACTCGCTCCCACTCAACCTCTTATGGATCTTCTGCAAGGCACTTCCATCCAGTCAAAGCATTTTCTAAACAATATAAGACAATACAACTCAGCATTTCAAATGACATTGTTTGGTGCTCTAAGCAGATAGTTGAACCTGGATTTATGCCGATGCTGAAAGTACAAGGGCGAATCTGTCACCTCATTGGTTCCCTTATACCTCGTGCAGTTTACGAATACACGCCTCAGGATCAGAAGAGTGGAGTGTAAATCGTATCACAGCTTTAACTGGTACATATTTTCTTCGTCCTTGAATTATCATAAATCTATGCGAGATTTGAAATCATATTGTACAGGATATAAAGAAAGAAAGAAGAATAATTTTCTTAATTTGGGAACTCCATTACAACTCGCACTTTAATTCACAACGCATCATTCTTTTCTGCTTTACTTCTATTTGTATTTGTTTTGTCGGCCAACAAATCGTTGGCTAAATTGATCTGATACATATATTTCATATAGTCTTACATAAATATAACACCAATCATTTCATATGTGATATAGTAATTAACATACATTCCTTTCCGTGTACACTATTCTCTGAAATAAAAGGCAATCTTCTGAAACATTAAATATAATTGCACATATATTTTAGATCTTAATTCCTCTTAAAAAGATATATTGCAATATAGTCCTTCACATTTAGTTTCCTACGTATATCTCTTAAGGTACCTTAAAGTAGGTATCGATGAAATACGTAGTCGTTTAACTTTAAATTGTTGATTTATACTAATAAGGCCTCAATTTCTGCTTTTTCATCATCGTATTTTTATTTCCTCTTATATGTTTTCGCTTCCTACTCATTATTTGATTTTTTCTCCCTCATTCACTATGAATTTTTCCTTTCGCTTTTTCTTTTTCCCCAACTGTTTCTTTCTTAATATTATCAAAATATTCATGCTATACCTTTAAGCTCAGTATTTTCGAAGACTTTTGCTGCATCTCTTTCTTTTGTCTCTCATATATAATTCCATTTCAAAAAGTTTGCGTCTTCCCTCCTCCTACCCTCCTCCCCTCCTCCCCTCCCCCCCTCCTCCTCCTCCTCCTCCTCCTCATCATCATCATCATCATCACCACCATCATCATCGCCGTAATCGATGTCGTCGTCATCGACGTCGGCGTCATCGGCATCATCATCATCATCATCATACTCATCGCTCTCGTCAGGGTGATGACGTCAATGACGACGATGGAGACGACGACGATGGAGACGACGACGACGACGACGACGATGATGATGATGATGATAGTGATGATGATCATGATAATGATCATCATCATCCTCATCATTGTCGTCGTCTCCACCATCACCAACAAAACCATCACGAATACCACTACGACCTCCATCTTTAGTATCGTGTCCATATTCTTCTCACTCGATATAATTCTCTTTCTTTGCGTAGTAATGTAAACCAACGACAAAAAAAAAATTACGTTTCCAATTTTTGTTCTTGCCACCATTATCACATACAGATACAGTAAATATGATTATCATCACCATCAAATTTTTTCAACTACTATGTTAGAGAAAGCCTATATTCTGCAAATTGTTGCACGAGTATGTGCGTGGCTGTATGTGAATCTGTGCGTATGTGTATTAACATTCAAACTTTAAACAAATTACAAAAATGTATATCTTTGATAATTTTTCTTCTTTCTTCCTGGATATAATTATTCATCACTGAACTACATATGCGCTTTAAGTTACTTCGACTAAAAGCCTGATCGTTGACAATCTTATAATTCATAACTAGCATACTTCTGAACACTTAGAAAATGGTAGAGAGGAGAAAAAATATATAAAGAAATTATGAGTGCACAAATAGAGAAATACAACCTCGCACACATACATCTACATACACACGTTTTTCACACACATATGCTCATACATAGATATGCATATTTGTACACACACACATATATAACGTATATATAATTATATATGTATATATATATAATATATAGTTGCATATTTGTATTTTGCATATATATATATATATATATATACATTTAAATATATATACATATACACACATATAGTGCATGAATGCATATATGTGTTTCTGTTCGTATGTATTACACACACACACACACACACACACATATATATATATATATATATATATATATATATATATATATATATATATATATATATATATATATATATATATATATATATATATATGCTTCTTGTCCCATCTGTTAGTTTAGTGCATCTTCATTTTGGCGGCTATTACTGTCATTATAATCATCACTATAATCTTATATACATTATCTATGAAGTATATACAGAATTCGCTTATACACAGTGGCGCATATATACTTCACTGTGTGAGCATACAGGCACACATACATTCAACGCTATAAGATCGGATAAAATCTACATGCATTATTCGTGTAACTCAACAGATTTTCTTGGAGATGATACGTGCATAAATGAAATTTCGTTTGCTCTTACATTAAATCAACCATGTTGAATGTAGGCTTCACTTGTCTTAGTTTTGCTACCATTATGAATACTTCTCGTTTCATATGAGAGTGTGCTTTACTTAAGAGGTTTTCAGAAACTCAACATCAAGTAAACAATAGCATCATCTAATATTGGAAAGTTTTCTGTTATTCATGCTACCATTATATTATCAATGCAAAACACTTGAAACATATCAATATCCGGGCTTCCTGAAAATTTAGTGATAAAATCCATTTTAAGAAGTATCGTTGCTTTAAAATAAGAATCATTTGATTGACACGTTGATCGCATTCGGAGACACATATATAGACTACATGTACAATTATATATATATATATATATATATATATATATATATATATATATATATATATATATATATATATATATAAGAGAGAGGAAGAGACACAGAAGGAGAGAGAGCATGTAATTCTCAGTGTGTGGCGTGTTTGTGAGAGGAAATATAGATTTTAGTTTGCTTATACGAAATTTTTAAGAGATAACCGTTTAGGTACTTCATAAATGATTATATATCTCATTGGAAGAAATGTTTTCCAGATATACATTAAGTATTAATAAATGCATACTATGTATATTGGTATATCTATTTTTTCGTAACTCCCAATAATATATATACTCATACGCAAACGCACATACACACATACACACATACACACATATTACGTGAAATAACATTCATACAATTCGTCATCTTGGTAGTGCTAATGGTTTAGATTGTTAACCCAAGACCAGTAGACCTACAAACAAAATCATTTCATCCGTTGTCATACCGTATGTTAACAATTTCTCAACCGATCTTATACCATATGCCTTTTCCTTTAAGTGGGTAGCCTGCGATTTGAATGAGATTTTGGCTGTTGCTACCAGAAGATCGGAAGTCCGTATTAAGAAAAGAAACTGGAATTGAGCTGGAATTGATTTAAATGCTTACTCAAAGACAGACTAGAGCGTGTAGTTTCATGAACGCTGTTATTCCAGCCGTGTATATCACATCTTTTTATTTACACACAATATATGGACGATTTCATCAATAATTTCCTCATTTTTACAAATAATCGGATGCAGTTAGAGAGAGATATGACTGATATACTTTTAATTGATATTAGTATCTCATAAGTGTATATCGTATTACATGTGTTTAAAACTTAATATACCAAAATAACTAATGTTAATGTGCGTCGATCAAATGAAGGAATCTAGGTCGTATTAACATAACAACGTCTGAATATTTTTGTACTGGACAAGCCATTTCACTGCGTTTGGTTACATGTGGCATTAATTCCATACGTAAGGCAGCTTTTGATTTCGACCACATGTTAGCTATATCATTGTTAATTAAGAATATAATTTGAATAAATTAGTATTATATTGGGTGTAAAATATGGGGCACAACATTAAAATATAAACTGTGTCAGTTGCATTGGCTGACATTCATTCAGACGATTATACAGACGATTATAATGTATTGAGTACAAAACTTCAAAGAACGAAGTTAACCGTTTTGTGTGAAACTAATGTGAGGCGAGATGACAGATATGGGCAGTGATAAAGATAATTACGGAATATTGACTAGAAAGTAAACATTAAACAAGGTGAATGAAGTGAGAGGGTAAGATAAGTAAATAAGCTGAAAGATAATAATAATAATTATAATAATAATAATAATAATAATAATAGTAATAATAATAATAATGGTAGATGTTGTGCTGGGTAAACAGTATGGAGAATGGTGAGTGGTCGATAATGTAATAAAAGAACGGTGAAGAGATGATGTAGATAAAGAAATGAGAAATGATTGAAAAATGAGAGCTAGTGAAAGAGATATATATGTGTGTGTGTGTGTGTGTATGCCTGAGTGTATGTGTGGGAGTGTGCGTGCGCCTGTATATATATATATATGTGCACGTATTTTTGTGTGTGTGTGGATATGTGTGTGTGCGTGTCTACACACACACAAACATATATATATATATATGTCCGTGTGTGTGTGTGTGTGCGTATAGAAAAAATATATATATGTATATAGGAAATATATATATATATATATATATATATATATATATATACATACATATATATGTGTGTATGTATGTGTATATATATATATATACATATATATATATATATACATATAAATATATATACATATATATGCATGTAAGTATGTATATATATATATATATATATATATATATATATATATATATATATATATATATATGTTTGTGTGTATATCTATATATACCTTGCGAGACAAAACGAGAGAGAGAGAGAGAAATAAAAAAACAGCGAGTTGTGTAAACAGGGTAGGGAGTAAGACAGAGAAGTCTGAGTATTGTAAAAGCTACAAAGAGGGAATAGAGTATATTTTCTTTTATTTTAACGAGTAAAATATATACGGTTTATAAATTGTTGTGTGGAAAATAACTTGTTCAAATATTCCTAATTAATTAAATTCCAGCAAGACTCACTTGGCCGTAAAATGTTTCAATACTGTCTAGTGGTTCAAAGCATTCACTCATGTATAAAACATAAAGTTAATCATACATACATAGACGTATTTAAACATTTCTACACCCAACCATGCAGTGCGCATGTGCAGCACATTGTACCCCCCCCCCCCCACACACACAACTCTCACTAATTCCCTCATTGCTATTCAAACTTCTCTTTTATTATGCGGTGCACCGTTACTCATCTGTGCACCACATGTTAACATTATCCACAGCAGAACTATTTAACATACAGTGCACTATATAACCCTGAAAATGATTTAGCTCAAATTGAAATACAGGACACATGACATACATATATACATAAACATAAATACACACATCATAAGAAAGGCCTCACTATAACGAGGCACCTTTCTACCCATATTATGAACATAGAAATGCACTATACAAACCTCATTACCACTTACACACTTCTCACAATACACCGCACTAAACGCAATAGACTGGAATACCACATCAAACACACAGTTACGAATTAATCACACAGACAAATATATGCATATACAGACATTCTTAAGGCATTTGGCACGCGCTACGATCATAAGAAATGGCGTTCATTAGCCTCCGAAAGATTTCAGCTGCTCCGTTATTTACAGGCCGAATTTTCTCACTCAACGCTTTTTCTTTCCCTTCTCTATTTCTCTCTTCTAGATTAGGAATATATTACTGGTGCATATTTATTATTTTTTTCTTCTCTTTAAGAATGGGTACATTTTTTTCATCATGCTTCCCTCAACCATCTGTCAGAGATATTACAGTGAAATGAAAATATTTTGTGGCTAATTTGTTTCTGCGGTATATAGTCGGGCTTTCATGAAACAGAAATAATAGTGTTTTCAAGTTCATTTCGGTGAAATAGTGTACACTCGCGCAATGATTGCAATGCCGATCAATGCGCACGTGTTTGCGGAGCTTCTGCACTCAAGGATGCATATTCAATCCCGAAAAGTCTGCTTATTATTATTCGACTAATAATTTGGAAAATGATAAGCACCTTACTTACACGACTACAAAATTACTTCTAAAGTAAATGCATTTTTCTTCAAAAAGCTCCTTTTTTTTCAGAAAGTTACTTTATCAAATTCATATTCATATAAATCTAAATGTATTTAATCAAACATTGACAAACTAGATTGTAACGACGTTAGATTGTGTATGGCATAACACTAAATAACTTATATTCATTTATAGATTGGTAATAGACAATATTAATATCAAGTGGCATACACGTAAACGTTCACACACATACTACACATACATACATAAATATTCGTTAACAGAAACATATAAATAGATACAAATATTTTTTGAATATATGCACCATCATATATCGGGGTAATCATGTATATTATAAATATATATATATATATATATGGGTGTGTGTGTGTGTGTGTGTGTGTGTGTGTGTGTGTGTGTGTGTGTGTGTGTGTGTGTGTGTGTGTGTGTGTGCTTGTGTGTTTGAGTATACAGGAAATATTAAAGAATGAATACATATGCGACACAATATGTGACTAGGTGAGTATGTGAGACAACTGCACCGAGTTTACTTAGTCATCAGTGGTGCGGGATGCAATGAAAGAAAAATGCTTTCGTTACAGTAGATAAAACGTAATTGAAATTTTGATAATGATAGAGGTGCAGTTTATGACAGGAAGAATATTATCTAAAATCGGGATTGGGCCTCTTCAAATTTTTAAGTACATGAAAAATTAATGGTTTTAGGAATGCTATTAATGCAATCTAATCTTAAATGAACAATAAATATGTTTAGAAATATTTAATAAAAATTTTATACCGAGACACAGTCGTGACAAATATGGTCCACATACATATACAAATAAACCAAAACAAGGCACTCAAACGCGCGCACATATACGCACATAGAGACAAAGAGAGCGGGTTTGTGTGCGTGTGTGTGTATGAGTGCATGTATGTGTGTGTATGTCTGTGTATGTGTGTGTGATTATATTTGTATGTATTCATATATGTATGTGCATTCATACATGTACGAATACATACTAATTTCCCAATATATGGAAAATATTGACAGGAAACATGAGAGCGAATACATGCATACATACATGCATACGTACACACATACACAAACACACACACATACACACACATACACACACACACACACACACACACATATATATATATATATATGTATATATGTATATGTATACATGTATATATATGAATATATATATATACATACACACACATATATATATATATATATATATATATATATATATATATATATATATATATATATATATATATATATATATATATATATATATATATATATATATATATATATATATATATATATATATGCATGTATGTGTGTTTGTATGTATTCATGCCAGAATATCGGAGTCAGCTAATAACATGAAAGACACAGAGTGATAATGTTGCTGTTTTGAACGCGAATATTAAAAGTTGGGGGTTGATTATTTGTGGCATTAGATTTTGTCAAACATATCAGCTTTAGTTAATAAATAGAATCGTCAAGAGACGCGAAGCTGCCCGTTTATGACGTTTTCCCATTTAAGTAGTTAAAATTCTTAAGCAAACTGTTCTGTCTGGTTTGAAATTTTGGGGAGTGGAACAAGCGTTTGAAATGTCCTTCGCTAAATTATGGTCTAATACTAAAGTAGGTGAGTTCAAGCATACAATTCTTTGTATTGGAAATATATGTCAAACAACGAATCGTAAAAGAAAGCGAATGATATTTGGTGTACTAACGTCCAAGAATGAGTTCGCAGTCTGTTTGTAATATGCTGCTGTTGTTGTTGGCACTCTGTTGCTTACGACCTGGAGGGTTCCAGTTGATCCGATCAACGGAACAGCCTGCTCCGACACGTGTACCCTTAACGTAGTTCTGGGGGATATTCAGCGTGACACAGTGTGAAAAGGCTGGCCCTTTGAATTACAGGCACAACACAAACAGGAAATAAAAGTGAGAGAAATTTGTGGTGAAGGAGTACAGCAGGGTTCGCCACCATACCCTGCCGGAGCCTCGTGGAACTTTAGGAGTTTTCGCTCAATAAACACTCACAACGCCCGGTCTGGGAATCGAAACTGCGATCCTATGACCGCGAGTCCACTCCCCTAACCACTGGGCCATTGCGCCTCCACAATATGCTGCTATGGTTGATATATCTCGGCTCCACAACAAGATCAGATCGAAGATAGATTTCCTAAATTTATCCACATTTATATGATTTATACTTCATTGTGTCGAACGCCCTACAATCATATTTTATAAGTTACATGTCCTTGTTGTACTGAATGCACTATTAGGAAGAAATGTGGATATCTTTGCACCACCTGCCGATATAGAGCACCACCTAAACTATTCAGAAAGTCTAAATCAAACGACATAGCGGTCAGTTTAGATATCCCAAATTGTAGTAGAATTATTCCTGATAAGATTCAATCAAAATAGCCCGCCAACTCCGGCAACCGACACTTGTATTTTCATTGACACGGGAAAATATACTTAATGCAATTCGTCCGTATAATAAATAATCCTGCTTATTGACAATGCAATGATATGTAAGAATAAATCAATCTAATGACTCAAAGACAGACTTGATGTGTGTTTTGGAGTGACGGGGTTAAATTTGCATCTGTACCGGTTGACCTCTTGTTTATGTCTGTAACTGTTGCAATAATTCGTGAGACTTGCTTTGAAAAATGTCAAATACTTCAGACACATTTGCATCATATGTAAAGTTATCCAAGTTGATATACTTAGAGCTTAAACAACACTGTGGTTAGATAAATTTGTTTTTGTTGAAGTGGGTGGCTTTGAATTGTCCAACTGAAAGAGATCACGGGGCAAGAAAAGAATGGACGGAAAGAAGAGATTTCCATATTAGGAAACAAACCTCAACAACATATCCCTACTGAAATCCGAAAACGCTTTATAACGCTATTCATATCAAACATAATATTTAAGCCTTAAATAAAGTAGGTAACTCTTTCAAATATCTCTGTCGAAATTTTCAGAAATTAAAAATAAATAACTAAAAAGTGATTTCATTATCGAGCTTAAAGATAACATAAATGAAAGATGAGCTATTTATCAGTATATATAAGCAAGTTGAGAAAAAATTATCAGGCAAGTATTTACGGATGTTTACGAAAAAATTTCACAACGTCAAATCTGAAATTATGAACTTTCAGTAATCTAGGATATAAAATGAACATTAAAGTACATTTTGCACCACAGTCATTTAATATAACTCGCAACCATTTAAAACTAGTTTGTCAACCAAACGCAGGAAATTTCCACCTAGACTGAAACGTACACATATAAAAAAAATCCAGTGATAGTCGACTACAAAGGATATAGCAGGTTATTCTTGCTGACTATCAAAATCACACAACAGATCAAATTATGTAGAGCATTCCAGAAGATGATAGTGGTTTCTTTTAATAATGCACTTTCTAGACTAACCTAGTTTTCTGCTTATTCCACATCTAAAGCTGTTTAAGTGTCCTAATTTTGTGTGCAATATAATGCACTTCTTCTCGCAACATATTGCTTGTTTACGAGTATGTACATTAGGTATTATTCAATGCAATAACAATTTTGGTTTCATATGCATGCCTGATATGGACGATAATGGTAAAACTTAAAAATAACGTTTATGAGAAATATCTTGATTTCATACAGAAAATCAAAGCAGTTTCGAAACAGTGACTAAACAATAGATTAGATGGTTACCGTTCATGACAAAGAAACAAAGAACTGGTGAGAAAATGTCACCAAGTATCTTTTTTTTTTATCCTGGAGGCAGCAACCAGAGTAATGTGCAAAATAAAATATGAAGATAATGAAATGATCATAGACGAAAATGTGGAAGGGAAAATGGGACAAGAGAGAGAGAGAGAGAGAGAGAGAGAGAGAGAGAGAGAGAGAGAGAGAGAGAGAGAGAGAGAGAGAGTGCGAGGGAGAGAGAGGGGCATAAAATAGCCAGAAAAAAGATGGAATGTGAGTGTCGGTGTGACAAAGTAAAAGGTAAATAGAAACGGGACTGTAACGGAAAACACAAAAACGCAAACATTGAGATAAGACGAAAGAAACGTTATTAAATAAAGACTTAGGTCTGTGAAGTGAGCGAGGCTAGGAGAGCGCCTGTGTGCGTATGTTTGGCTATGCGGTCGTATATGTGATTTACTTTCTGAAAATACACTGCCTATCTTTTTCCATGCACACTCCGCTGACCCTGTTTTTAATTTCATTATACATTTGCGTGCGTGTACGTGTGTGTGCTTGTATGTACATATGTGCGTATGTAAGTATGAGTACGTATATATATGTAGGTGCATATGTACATATAATCGTGTGTCTATATACATATAATCGTGTGTATGTGTATGCATGTATGTATAAATATATATATATATATATACATGCAAAGACACAAATATACATATGATAAAAATACTGCAAAAGTAGCCTATGCTTCTATCATATAGCCCCACAAACACAATGTAAAATGCCACACCAATCTCAGTGTAGTGTGACAACAGACCCAAGGGGCAGCGCTATCGCGTGACATCGGTGATTCTAATCACCACATCATTTCTTACTACTGAAAAATAGTTTTTTTTCCGTTTTGCTTTATTTGCTTTCTCTTTTTGCAACCTTCCCACCACACCTTCAAAACCATTATTAACTCAAACTGCGTAAGGCACCGCCAACGGCTATAAACGTTCACGTCCATCACAAGGCGTATATTCGCTTTATGGCAAATCTGTCTCTCTTCTGGCTTATCGTTATGCCTGGCCACCACTGACTCACACATGCCCGTACTTAGTTCTTTCCAACGACATCAGCACCAGCACTATATCTCAACATCATCATTGTCAACTGCACCATCATCATGGTCGTCGACAAGATCATATTCAGCCTCTCGCTTCCGTCCCTCCATCCACAGCTCACCCCTCTACTGCCCCTCCTCCTGCTCCTCCTCAGCAAAAGCAGCAGCAGCAGTAGCAGCTGCGTGATCATTACTGTGATGAACAACAATATCAACAAGCCATTCTTATCAACTCTACCAACACCACTGCTGCTAAAACCAATATCAAAAGAAATACCAATACTAGCAATCATTGTATAACAGCTGCAACGATAACATAACAAATATAACATAAACAATGCAATCACATCAACATAGAAGAGGTACATAGAAGAGGTACATAGAAGAGGTACATAGAAGAGGTACATATGTAGAGAATAAATCAGATGCGAGAGCAATAAGAAAATAAACCTCTTTTATGAAGTAGCTCGAACGCAAATATGACTATAGAGAGTACCTCATAATATAAACTGGTTAAAAAAGATCCGCTGTTTGCTGACACATTTCCAATCTTTCCGATAGTTTCTGCTGTCAGCTGGTTCTTTTTTTTACCCAATATATGATATAATAATAATATTTGTAATCATATTTGCATTTGTGTTATCTTACAAAAGTGGAGGCGCGTTGCTTAGTGGTTAGGGTGTCAGCACCGTGATCGTAAGATTATGGTTTCGATTCCTGGACCTTGTGACGCGCTGTGTTCTTGAGTCTGACGTTTCTCCAGTCCACTCGGCTGGCAAAATTGAGTAACGCTGCGATAGATGGGTCTCCGTCCAGCAGGGGAACACATATGCCATAGAAACCGGGAAACCGGGCCCATGATACTGGCTAGGCTTTTAAAGGGCGCATTTATTTTTATTTATTTATTATCTTACAAAAGCGACTTATAATATACATGATTTAAACTCTAATGCAACTGCATATGTCAAGCGGGGTGACTAAGGAATCCTGTCTGTCATCATCTCTATTCTTTTGGCCCTGAGTTCAAATCCGAAATCCTGCCCGAATATACTATACTCCGAAGCCCATAAATAAGGTTAACATAATCCCATGAGGAGGCTGGTTTCGTAAAGTAAATATAATCTTCTGATGAGGCAGCTTTCAGAAATGAATAGAACTAACAGCAATATGAAGGGATGTTTTTTGTGTTTCGTAAAGTAAATACATAATCCTATCACGAAGCAGCTTTCAGAAATAAATAAATAGAACTAACAGCAATATGAATGGACATTTTCCGTACTTGATGAGAACGGTAAGTGGTGTTTACGATCCATCGTAGGTCCTTGGAAACTATGAAAAATCAAGGGGCATTACCTGAATATTTCAGGTATTAAGGTAGTGGCTCAGTTGATGCACTCAATGACCGACTGTAGTGTTCAATCGAGGAGCGAATTAAACCTACCACATAACTATGATAGGATGGGCTATTAACTCTGCAAATACCGCAATATATCTAGTTCGAACCTTCAATGAATGTGCTTGCCAAACACCCTAGATCGGTGATTGTCGTTCGCTGACGAAGGGTAAATACCCAGAAACCCGGTTCTGTGCGTATCACGTCAGATCGACGATGGAAAGGATGACTTCCCTTTGCAAATACCGACAGGGCACAGAAAGTGTGTCAATAGCCAGCTGGAGGAGATGTTCTCCTGGGGCTACAAGCTACAGTAGCATTCAGCCTTAGGGGTTAGCCGCATTTAAGTGGCAAATATACTTCACGTTGTCGTGCAGCTACTTGTTTATACCACGTTCAGAGATTTACTATTGCTTATACACACACACACACCCACACACACATATATATATATATATATATATATATATATATATATATATATATACACATGCACGGGCGTGCGCATGTTTGTGCACGTTTGTGTGTGTGTATGCTAAAGCCGTTCATACACAAATTGTTTCAAAATTTTAAATATATGTTTGTGAAAGTATAAAGTAAAGGATTTGTCGGAAACTTCATATTGACTGGCAGTCGGATAATGCATTTGTGACAATTTGACAGAATTCATTTCCTTAAGATATACGCATATATGTGTGCAGACTACGTGTTTGTGTTTGTATGTTTCTCTGCGAGAATGGTTTTGTGAATGCTGTTGATTATGTCTTCTGATAGTTGCACATATTCTCAAATGAGTAAAAACTGCACTGACCATTGAAATGGCATTGATAATGAAGCCATTTAGTAACTGATATATATATACAAATGCAACCAGGCAACTATGAGTGGGTCTATAATGGGGACCCATTTGCAATACATTTCTTGACATTGTTAGAAGTGTGACAAATTACTTCGCAATAGGCGCAGACGGAGTAAGAAGTTTGCTTCCCAACGACATTCTTCCGTGTTCAGTCCCACTGCATGGTAACTCTGGTGCATGTCTTCGACTATAGCCTGAGGCTTACCAAAGCATTGTTAGTGCATTTCGTAGATCGGAAACGGAAAGAAACTCGTCGTTGGCAAGAAAGTAATTTCGGGTTATTTTTTTATTTTTGCAAATAAATAGAGTCACGATTTTTTAAAATGCCTTTTGTCAATGTTATGATTTTCTCCATTTGACATTTGATAGCTGTTACTTTTAGCTTACTTTAGAGGGAAATTGCACGTAATTTTCTTTACAGCTGTTAGTTCAGTGTCAAATTTAACACGGAGTGCAAAAAACGGAAATTTTCGCTAAATTTAGCTTTTTTATTTCCGTAAAGGCAAAGAAGCTACCGAGGCTCACAAAGAGATATGTGAAGTTTTCGGTTTTGATAGCTTAACAGAAGGCACACGTCAGAAATGGTTTTTAAAATTCCGCTCTGGAGATTTTACAATCAAAGCAGACCAACGTTCTGCTCGACTTACGGAAGTTGATGATGACCGAATTAAAGATATAGCTGAATCTTATTGCTATATAACTGTGTAAGAATCTTGATACTTAGGTTCTACATTAACTGAAAGAGATTCACTTAAAACAACGAATCGATATTTGCGATATGCATCTCAAGCACTATATAATCGACCTTTTTTCTTGAAACGAATCCTCACTGGTGAGGAAAAACGAATTGTCTACAATAACATCAGTCGAAAACAATCATGGTCTAAGCGTAATGTACCAGCACAAACTACATCGAAACTTGAATTGCATAAAAAAATGTCATGCTGTAAATTTGGTGAGATTACAAAGGTGTTGTGGATTTTGAACTGCTTCTAAGGAACCAAACGATCAATTCAGATGTTTACTGTCAACAACTAATGATACTAAGAAAAGCGGCCAGATTTTTGGCGCTCCATTTGAAATATACCCTCAAATATAATTGGCAAAATTATATTCATGTTCTATCTCGCATGGACGACGCGTGTATGGTTCTGCAAAATATATTTTGCTATGACGGTCACTGATGAAATGCAGACATTTACGTATTTAAATATGTAAATGGTAACAATGAAATCTGGTATGTGACTAATCGTTATATTTTATATCTTTTCATTTATCTTGCTCGATTACGTTCTGGCGTTTGCTGAATTTTCTTGAGAACAACCTTTTCTTAGTAGTCAGACCATATGGGGTCTATATCTAGCACATTGCATGTCCATTTAGTGGCTATCCCTCTTATAGACCACTGGTTTAAATTGATATTAATCAAACTAATATTCAATTTTTTGCTATATATATATATATATATATATATATATATATATATATATATATATATGTGTGTGTGTGTGTGTGTGTTCTACCATTAGAATATTCTGTTGACAATACTTTCTCAATAGACTTCTTTTTTCTTGATAATATACTTGGCGCGCCTTTCTTTACGAATCTCGTTTTGCTGACAAAGCAGCTTTCAAATAATATTGCCTGATTATGTAAGCAGCTTTTCTTGTAATATTTCCACCACAACACGCAATATTGTTGCGTGAATTTCTAAATAAGGAAAGTAAGGGAGTCATGAATACAAAAATCAAAAAAGAATTGAAAGAATAAAGAACAAAAAAACTAATTGTCTAACGGGAAAAAAAATCTATTACGCATATTATTATATCTAATACATATATTTTTTACTTTCCTTACGATGTTTGGCTTTCTTCAATGACATCGTATATATTACTGTTATTCGTCTCGTTACCAGTCTCAGCTGTCAATTTATCACCATTATATTGCATCCATTATTGCTTGACAAGCACGGAAAAGAAGACGTTAACATGTGAAAGGCAAATGTAAGATAAGATGGTCACATGACCGCCGATATAACGTGACAGAATTGTGAGTTACCTGTTTCTACGGATGTGTCTCTTCCTCACATTTCTTATAGACATATATGCATACTTGTATGGATGTATACATATGTACATGCATATATACATATTTATACATGCACCTCTCCGGTTATGTATACATAAATATTTTTACAAGTTATATATGTCAATATATGTGTGCATCTCTCTCTTCCCCCCTCTCTCTCACTCTCTCTCTCTCTATATATATATAAGTGTGTGTGTGTGTGTGTGTGTGTGTTTGTGTGTGTGTGTATATACATATATATATATATACATATACATATATATATACATACATATACATAAATATACATCTATATATGTGTGTGTATATATATATATACATATGCATATAAATATATATATATATATATATATATATATATATATATATATATATATATATATATATATATATATATATATATATATATATACATATATATACATATATATATATATGTGTGTGTGTGTGTATGTATATATATCTATACATATGCACAACAGTAAACAACATGAAATACGAAAACAAATGAGTTGAATACGCAAACGGCGAGAGAAGCAAATTGAAAACAGGACGCGTAACAAAAAGAACGACCCTTCATCGGTTGTCACCTGTCTATCTACTCCTTATTTCGAACACTGAACGACAATATGAGTCTTGAAAGGCAGTTGCTCCCATAAATGCCAAAATAAAATTTGGGATTTATGGAGGGTCGAAGTTGGGAACAAGAACAGGACAGTGGAGGCGTTCGCTATTTTACACTCGTTCTGGTCTAACGATCCTACTTGTTTGTTTTCGTTCGGTTTCCTTGTATGTTTTCGATAAATTCTGGCCTTATTTGAACCTCAGGCCATGTGATCAACCTATGTACCAAAAATCATTAAAATCGGTCGGACAGTGTGGGAGTAGTTAGAGTATACCTAAACACACACACACACACAGACACCATTACACATTTATGTATATAGATTTCCAATGTCGGCAGTTTACTCTGAGTTCCGACCATAGATGTTCCGTCCGAAAATTCTGGTCCTGTCCTTGGGTTAGAAATTGAAAGGCCATCAGAAAAACAACAGAATTGGCATG